>NW_017307068.1:168147-202753 GCF_000935625.1 Nanorana parkeri | reverse complement strand
GCTAATATTTTTTAAAGAATATTTATTTGTTTAATTTCCATTAGCTTATTATCACATCTTATATCACAGTGTAAGCACCCCTGGAGGATTTCTACTATTTACAAAAACCCTGACTGTAACATGGAGAGTCGGAGCCCATCGCTGGTATGTGAACTTAATGCCTTGATTTTTTTTTATGAGCTGGAAATGGGACGATTTTAACCTTTTAGGCGCCATTCACATATAGAGTTTGCATTTCCCACATGGTTTTCCATGCGGAAGACCACATGGGATGCAAACACTATATGTGAAACAACTCCAGGGATTCCGCTCGTTTGCGGCCATTATATAGTCGCGAATGTGCGGAATCCGACCGGGTTATCGCTATGGCACTATTTTGGAGGCCACGCAGCTTCCGCGTGTTTTTGTTCTGTTTAGAGCGGCTCCGCGCGTAGTCGTACAACCGAATACGCACGGACAGCCGCCCCAGTGGGAATTGAGCCTAAAGCTTCATTCACACTGGAGCGGCAGTCTGCGCGTATTCATTGTTACATAGTTACATAGTATTTGAGGTTGAATAAAGACATATGTCCATCAAGTCCAACCTATTGTGTGTGTGTGTGTGTGTGTGTGGGTCCCTGTGTCATCTCGTTATTCTGCGTTACAAATACACGTGCAGCCGCTCTAAACAGAAAAAACAATGCATCTTATTGTGCATTGCGAGGACTATTGCGAGGACTGCGAGGGGGGCATGTGGGTGGGGCTTGTATATGGGTGGAGCACAAGGAGGCCCCATAATCTTGTATTGCCGGGGGGCCCCATGTGTTGTCAGTTCCGCCCCTGCCCCTAACTATAAATCTGAAATAGTAAACACAGAATATAAGAAAATTATCACCTTCTTTCATACACTTCACCCACTGGTCACGGCTCTCTGAGGTGGGTGCAAAAATGTACAATGTGTTTGTGTCGTAGACAACCTGGAAAAGAGCAATGAAAAAGGACAGTATTAGACTCACTATTGGACTAACATCAAATTAATTCACACAGGATGTCAGTTGTGGTCAACCCTCCAAGTTAAGCCGCAGGTCATATACGCAAATGTTTTTTCCTGATAAACACCACCACATAATTAGGTACAGACCCTGCAACATGAAGAAACAGTTACTGCTGATGAAATGGGAGCCTGTAAAGCTTCCCTATAACAGAATCCTCAGAGAATGGGATGGAGTTATGACTGTTAATATTCAATCTGTTGGGCTTGTAAAAAATATAAAGTAATAAAATAAAATCACAGGATGCGGTCACATCTTAGCCACCGCAACTAATCAGATTTAATGGTTTAGTGTTATCAGAACAAGTAACACCTGTTTATGGATCAGTTTGGAACGGGCTCCAAACTTAGGAACAGCCAATAATAACCTTAGTACTCTGATCCTAAAATGCTGATCCTGCAGCATGTCAGTGTATGTAAGCAGTCATTTATCATCTAAACTAAAAAAACAAAAATCAAAAATGCAATATATTGCAGATTACCAGTGCCTGGATGCACTTGTTTTCTTGGTAATTCTTTGAATAACTCACTTTCTGTCCCTGGGTGGCTATGCTCACTCCTCCACCTTATCTATGTAGGGAACCATGGTTGTCACCCTTGCTACAAACATGTCTTCCTCTCTACATCTCCTTTACATGGGGGTGAGGGCATTAGTAGTTTACAGAAGGAAATATGATTGCTTGTGCTTTGAGTTTAGCTCACAGCATTTTGGTAAGTTCAGCAGGTGCTTTCTGTATTTGCCAAACAATGAAAACTAATGTAGCGGCCATATCCAATGACTAGTAAGCTGCAATATACAGAATAACATGTTCATTTTGGGGTCTAAAATCCTTTCAACATTTCTGGGCAACCTTTTGGAGTCAACCAAAGAGGACTCCTCAATAAGTAGAAAATGTAATGGACCTGTACCTGAAATGCATATTTATTCTGACAAGGCACTTCGTTCGTTCCATTCTTCACAACTTCCACACACTTGACCTTTGTGATGTCCACAGATCCCTTCTTGTTTTTCTTCTGAAAAAATAAAATGATTACAAATAGCTTTACAACCTTGAATGACCCAATCCTCATACGTTAACAATCATTCTCAAAGGAGACAGCTATGCAGAAGGCCATATCAAAACCAGTAGAGCAGGATCCCACCACAGGATGTTTATGGCAGGGGGTTAACCTGGAAAAGATTCCACTCCTAGCACCCTGTGGTGTTTTATGGGGGTTATGTTTGCATCAAAAGCACCCTCAAGACATCCTGTACTGGGAAAGAAAACATCATACTGCTATCCCTCACCTTAGGATCCAAGGGTAGGCTGTAATCTAATGCTGGCCAGGGTTAAGAAGTTTTCCTGCAATATGACATCGCTGCCTGCTCAACAATGAGCACTGCCAAATCCAAGGGAAGATTCGGATTGAATGAAAGAGCTGTAAGGGGTTTGATGACACTTGTGTAAAGGCGTGTCGATGTAGGTGTATGAATGGATCTAGCGTATTATATGAGCAGGAGCTCAACCATCTTGTTCTCTCTCTTCCTATGTAACATATTATTCTTGCTCTCCTTATAATTATTCTGTAACATTTGTTTAGATAGTTTTGGTAGTAATCTTTCTTTTTTCTTCTCGTTATAAATAAATAAGACCTTTGCTTCTTTTAGAACTTGTGTTATAGTATTATTAGTATAATTATTAGCAGATAATCTTAGATTAGGAAGGGACAAAATTAGAATTTACTAGATGGGATTAAGGTCCTTGTGTGTGTTGCAAAGTAGCCACTGCTCTAAGCTCGCTCCCGTGATGGACTACAATCCCGATACAATTGGGAATTATATTACCCAAAACTTATAATTGAGGTAAAAAATGGAATGAACCATAAGATTTATATTCTTGTGGCAACAAGAGTTCTGCATCCCCAGAGTCCCTAGATCTGCCTACCCACACCACTATGCACGTTGGGTTTTTCATCTACCTGCAGCAGCAGGAGTGATACTCCTGTAGTGGGCTTGTGTTTATGGTAGGTAAAATCTGTAAGGCCTCTATCTGTTAACATTCACTCATAGCTGGAAGCTAAGTTTTACACTGATTGACACTTTTTTAAACTAGTTTTTTTAAGTACAGGCAGTCCCCAGGTTACGAACAAGATAGGGTCTGTAGGTTTGTTCTTGAATTTGTATGCAAGTTGGAACAGGTACATTTTTTAAGTGTAACTCCAGCCAATTTTATTTTCTTTTAAGTTTTGGATAGCATAGGGAAGGGTTACCCCCTGTAATGTTTGTTTTGCTGTGTGTGCCCCTGTTCAGAAGATTTCACCTCACTTTCTGTCCCTGTGACAATTGGATTTTGAAAATGTTGGGTTGTCGTGGAAATAAGGATTGGTGATAAAGCTTCAGTGGAGACACCCTTTTCCCATGATAACTCTTACAGGAGTGAATTTCCCTTCCTAGGGGTAGATTTCCTTTCACTTCCTGTTGTCTCAATGACAGGAAGTGAGATTAAATCTTTCTAATGAGGATACCGACAGCAGTAAAAACCTCAAAATGACCCGGAAGAAGAGGCGGGTACCCCTCGTCTGTCCGTCTAACAAGAGCCAACTTCCTGTAATGTACGTACAGTACTACAAACCAGACAAAAAAGGCAGGCACTCCTCGTCGGCACGAGCGCGGTAGCATTAAAACTGCTGAAATGCTGGGCGGTACACTTTGGCTGCAGCCTGGGACCCCTGCTGTACAGTAATAGACTTCGTTTGTAAGTAGGGGTCGTATGTAAGTCGGATGTTTGTAACTCGGGGACTGCCTGTACAGTGATACAATTGAGAACAATAGTTCATAAATTGTACATGTTACAGAATGCGGCATTTACATCATTACAATGTTCAGTCATGGTAATAGGAAAATTATAGGTATTACTTATATTATTAGGTAACTGTTCAGATAAATCAGGTCATATCAAATTCTATACAAAATGATGATTATATTATGGTAATCGCAGGATAGTAGTACTTCTAAGCCTTAAGAAAAAACCATGGCCTAGCCAAGTTTTCCCAGGTTCATGTATTATAGTGTTTGCCTGTATACAGTATGTTGTTGTGTCAAATATTTATCTGGTGGTAACCAATACAGTTTTGTTTACTTAAAGTTCGTTTTGTAGATTATTCATTTGAGGTCTATACCTACAATAAAGAGGTATATAGTATGTCACCATAGATGTCATTGTTAGGGTAACATTGTTAGCAAATCTTATCACATTTCTGAATGCATCCCCTCTTTCTATGTATACTGCATTCATAGGGAATTACAGGTGTTATTAACCCCTTCGTGACGGGAGACATACACTGTACGTCCCGGCACTTTGTGCCTATATGACTGGCCACGTACACTGTACGTGACGAGTTATATCAGGCTCTGTAATGCTGGTAACTGCTGACTCTCAGCGGTTACCAGTCATTAATAAATGCTTCAGTATTGAGGCATTCATTGATGAAATAGTTAAGCTTTTGTAAAAGCTTTTTTCTTTCATTAATGAAAGAATGAAGCCGTTACATGCAAATACGGGAGCGCTAAATAGCGCTCCGGTATTTGACAGCTGAAAATAGCAGAGAGGCAGCAGAGTGACTCACCTCCCTGCTATTTGTTTTGACCGCTCGATAGACTGGCCCGATGTTTATGAAGCTATGTGATACATCTCAAGCAAAGAGATACAAGAGATACAATGTATCTCTTTGCTTGAAATGTATCATTTCTGATAGTCTAAGCATGATCAAAGTGCTTTAGTGAGATCTGAATCTGACATGCTGTCAGGATCAGTCTCTAAGGTTATTATTAGCTGTTCCTAAGTTTGGAGCAGCCTAATAATAGCCAAAAATTAAAGAAAAGTTAATTTATCAAGCAGTCATAGTGACTGCTTGATATAAACTGACAAAAAAAGTTTTGTTTTTTACAAAGTATTAAAAAAAAGTGTAAAACAAAATTAGGAAAATACAAATTATATATAAATATATTTTTATACTATAATTATTATAAAAAATGTCAAATTTCATTTTTTATATTTGATTCAAACTAAGTGAGGCGTTAGGTACATGTTTGATATAATTATATACCCCCATCTGTCATCTATAAAACAATATATAATATGTGTGGGTACATTTAGTAAGAAAGTATATTACTGCTGTGGAACAGAACAGAAACTGAAAACTAGCTCAGTCATGAAGGGGTTAAGGCTTGACTGACCCTGATCTATTTATGACCCTGATCTCTTTATGTTTTTCTCTCTCAGACCTCCTTGAGGTAGGTAGCAGAACTTCGCTGCGCATTGAGCATTAGGGTGCATGTTTTCTGCAGACCTTAGCAGTTATGTGTTGAAACTTTCTTGGTCTCACACAACCACAGGTTCACTTTTTACAGCCCCGACCACTGAACCTGAAGACACACAAATTCTCATCAGATTAATATGTAACCTGAACAACAGATACAGATATAGTATGTTTTCTCTAACCTCAATAAATCAAGGTAAATGGTTGTTTTTATTATTTTGCAGAAGTTATAAATTAAAGTAATAAATTCAGGATGAGATAGAAAGATGTTTGTTTTCTTTCATTTTAGATCAGATATTCATTCTTTCAATCTTACTCAATAAATCATTACCGGCAGCAACCCAAGACTGATTTGCCATACTTCCCAATTATCCCTCATCTGAAACCAAATCCCTCTGTTCCTCTTTCCTCCTCAGTTGTCCCCCTTTTTGGTCTGATGTTCAGATATCCATGTTCTATTTAACTGTAAAAGTGTTATTCTGCACTAAAACATTCATCCTATCTCTTAATATTTAACACGTTTGCTATTTTGAAAAGCCAGAATAAAAGGAAAAGTAATGGTGGAAATAAAATTATTCTGGATTTAACCAATCATTTTTGGGATATACATTCTTAATAGATATTTGATAGTGTCCAGCGCCTGCTGATAGCACAGGTGTGCGCAGCCTTTAAAATAAAGGTGTGGGGAAGGGCTCAGGGCTCCACCTGGGAGACAGGAAAACTCCACCCAGAAGTAAGAGTGCAGCCCAGCAGGGTGCTGCGGGTTGAAAGAACTCAGTGTGCAGGTTAGGAAAAGACTGAGACTGTCTGGAGTAACAGACAGTGGCCTGAGGTCTGAGGCTGGAGCAGCGGTGCTGCAAAATGCAATGCCAGGAGGCTGGATGTGCATGCGTTGCCAAGAAATGTTAAAGAACCCCTGCAAGGGTAATTGCATTGTTTTTGTGAACTTTCATTTAATAAAAGTGGGCAAAGAAGCCCTTAAAATGAAGATTTCAGCGAGTGGATGCGTCCTTAATGCGCTACCATTTGAAGCTAATTCTCACAATATGTACTGTCTCTTTCACCTTTATATATACTTTGATCATCAAAACGAAAACAGGATATTAGATCAGCACTTGTTATTTGATGTACACATAGTCATTTCACTAGTCCAGGCTGTAACACTGTGAGAACACTGGGTCAAAGCTTAAAGCAGTACAATTAAAGCATATTTAAAAAGCTAATTTATAACATGGGTGCAAAAATGGAAAAAAGGGCCTCAGTCATGAAGGGGTTAATACTAAGGTATAATAAGCAATTACAATGTCCACAGTACAGTAACCTAAAACATCCAATTACATTTTTGTTTAGTGCAGATAGATCAGTAAAAGATTAAATCTAGCCGGTTGTGATAACTTATTGCGCTCTCATATTGCTCTATGGGCTCTTGCCCTAGCTGCAGGCTAACAAAACTGCTGCTAGGTAATTGTGTTAGCTCAAAATAACTGAATGCAGCTGGATTGTTATATATCTATACAATATCTTGTTACATAGCGACACAGGTGTGTTTATTTTTTGACAGCTGACTGCAAAATTACCTTTACATATTCAAGACGGGTATGACAGGGCCTTCCTCAATTTGAAAGTCTTGGGCTTCTAAGCCTAGGGCTACTGTAGCAAAACAGGCTGCAGCTCCTCTCGCCGGACCAGCGAGGTCCGGCGGACAGTTGCAGTCCTGAACTAAGGCCCCGTTCACACAAGGGCGATTCGGTCGCGCAGATTTGTTCGTGCTGAACTGCCGACATGAACGATCCCATACATTCCTATGGGGAACGTTCATTCAATCGGGAGGCTCCACGTGATCCGAACCGCCTGCCACCCAAAATGCACCCTCAGCAATTTTTTCGCACTGATCAGCACGTTTTCCATATAGATTGCAATGGAAATGCGCTGATCAGTGCGTTTTGGGGCATTTTTAACTGTGTTTGGAGAAGGGAGGAGAAGGGAACAATCAAGGACAACATAACTGAACTGGAAAGTGAGCTGAATTGGAGAATTTTTCCTAATCAGCTATGTTGTCCTAGATTGTTCTCTTCTCCTCCCTTCTCCAAACCCTTCACCCTATTGTGATAATCCTGATATTTATATCCTTGTTCTCACTACTCCTGTCATGGAGTACAGCCACCACACCATTCCAATGTTAAATGACTTGCATATCCCACAGTGTGGAAAACCCTGAAAAGAACATTCTGAATTTCATCACAGTACATTTTAAAACTAAACCTGATAATGGTTACATTAATTTGGGATGAAGTAATTCATGTTTGTCAGTTTATCTCTGAAGCAAAGTTTTCAAGCTGTATGTACAGTGTTTGTAGTTATTACTGGACCCCTTTAACCTGTGGCGCCGGAGTCCATTACATACCTCTGATGCTTGGGATGACATGTAATTGAGTAATTATGTGTGTATTTAAGAATTTTAATGATTGCAATCTGTGAAAAGGTTGCGGTCATACTATCTTCTGTCCAAGCAAATCCGACTTCATGTTATCTTAATGTTACATTCACTTTTTACACAGGCTGTTTTTTCCTGGCTGCATCACAATGCAATGTCACAAGGGAAAAAAGCTATTAAACTGCAAATTTACAAAAACAAAGGGGGTTGCACTTGAGGCTCCCTATATTTGCTAAACTGACCACCACTAGTTCCTCCAGCCTGCCCATTTGTCCTGAATAGGCTTTTGTACTTGTGTATTTTGAGCCATTTGTTCTAGTGAGTGAGATGTGCACAATTCCTTAATTTTGTGCCATTTCCTTATTTTAAATCTGGTGTTAGCATGTAACTGAATGCTGGTTACTCATGGTATTAAGCAAATGGCATAATTCACTAAATAAATGAAGTAAGTGAGTAAGGGCATGTGTCGTGGGCAAAGAGAATAGCTCTGCATCACACTAACAATGCACACAACTAGTGTTACCAGCACTGCCCAATGCTCCTTTTCTAGGCCAAAAAACACAGGACCATTCATGTTATGGAGATAAGAGGGAAGGGTGTCATGATCCAGCCAAGAAAGAGTAGCTCTGGATCATCTGTTTACTTGTTGTCATGGACATTTTTAACATCATAGTCATGATCCGGGCAGGGAAAGGTTAATTCAGAATATGCATAGTGTTGGAACAATACAGTGTGGGGGAAAGGCTTCAAAGAGAACTATGTTAAAGGAGAACTATGACATGAGTGATTTCCACTCACCTCATAGTTCTAAGCCGACCTGTGACAATGAGACTGTCACAGGTCGGCTCAGTAGAGCGGGAGGTGAGAGAACACATACCGGGTTCCCTCACCTCTCGATCCTGTCACGGCTCTCTACTGTCTGGATCCACCCAGCTGCGTGAGTGACAGCTGACTCTCGCTATTGTAATTATCAAAATCCTACAATGGCCAGCTCCTTCCATCCAATTGGATATTCTGAGTGGGTGGCTATTCACTTTGATCTCCAAGGTATTAAAATGGAGATCTGCAATCAATCAATCAATCTTGGTCATATCTTAGGGGTCCCTTCTATGCTGGGGGTATTAGCTGCATGTTTTTTGATCCAACCTCAGAAACAGGAGGTCATTCTTCTGTAAGTTTTGTCCCTTTTATTTTTTTTAAACTTCTTTGCATATGTCTCCTACTTTATAATTTTTTCTATTTATTTTGTAACCTTTTCTATGAATTGGCCTCCTAAGAATATAGCTGGAGACTGCTCAGTCCCTTGTGATCCTGTACTGGAAACGGAGTTCAAGTAAGCAGCACTGGGAGAGTTGGAGCCAGCTATCTGGGAACATGATGACTGTGAGGGCAGGTTCACACCATTTTCTGGACCAGATCTGGAATGCACTGCGTTGCGTTTTTGACACGTTCACTGTTAGGTCTTGCTGGGGGACCTCCTCAAGACCTACAAATAGCCAGGAAAAGAGCAGCACAATGCTTGCACATAAGAGGCATAAGAGCTCTTTTTAGAGCTTCTCAAATGATCATAGCCAAAGACAACTTGGGCAGCAATGCCTCTCCACTGTCCATCTTCCTATTATTGTTCTTATATTGGCCATGCCTCGGGCAGGTTTCCACAAGTTCTACAAAGACTTCGGTGTCTACTTCAGCCATCATGGTTCCTATCTTCACAAATCTCTCTCTCCACAGAAGAAGAAAGATGATGAGATCATCCAAACCAGCCAAAAAAAATAGTTTGTTTCCCATTGCGTTGCGTTCCATTTTGGTGCGCTTTTGACACGTTTCGGTGCATTCCAGACCAGACAAAATGTGACATGCAGTATTGTATTGGTCTGGACCGGAACTGACTGCGATGGTGTGAATTCAGGCCAAGAAGAGCATAGGGTTACTTTAGGATGCATTGTGGGCCCAGAAACAATCTGGTCTGGAGGTGATGTGAATGGGCCCTAAGTGTTTGGTCAAAAATACTTTGCAGGGAAATAGTCAATAACAGAGTTGATGGGGGGAGTGGCCTGAACACAATGGCGGCTAGACGTGTTTAGTGTGGGCTCCGGATGCCTCTCCCTTGATAATAGACCTCCCGAATATCTAACCATTTGCTACTCACTACAACGACGGCTGCCGCGGTACATGATGGGGAAGAATACTGGACCTGGCTCTACGAAAACCCAGAAGCTGGGAACGATTAAGCGCTACCTAGCGGTGGACTCCCAGAATCAATCGCGGAGTTCCCTTGCTCGATCTGACCCGTCCTCCGGACCGTCCTCACGTGATCGCACTGCAGATTCTTCCAGATCTGAAACAGGAGACGAGCGGGAGCAGAGCTCGCTGACACCCTCCATAGACGAGCATATAGAGTACATATAGAGTACACACTGCTCATACAGTGCAGACAATACATTTACAATTATACTCTGCTAACATGAATGGATTAAATGATCTATATGTAGCCCTGTACTAGGGATCATTTAACCCATTCATGTTAGCAGAGGATAATTGTAAATGTATTGTTGCAGGCACTCTATATGTACATGTACTATATACGACATATAGCATGCACTGAACAATAGATTTACAATTATCCTCTGCTAATATGAATGGGTTAAATGATCCATAGTACATGATATGTAGCCCTGTACTACGGATCATTTAACCCATTCATGTTAGCAGTGCAGAATTGTATATGTCCCGTACATTGCAGCATTAGATTTACAATGATCCCCTGCTAACATGAATAGGTTAAATGATCCATAGTACAACTACATGTTATGTACTATTATGTACTCTGGATCATGATTTAACCTATGCATGTTAGCAGGGGAGAATTGTAATTCTATTACTGCAGTGTACGGGAAATATGTACTGCGGATCATGATTTAACCCATTCATGTTAGCAGGGCAGGATTGTGAGCGCCTCCCACAAGCTGAGCACCGAGATGCGTTGCAGCGATCCTGCCCAGCGCCGACTACGAGAGGTACCGCGTGAGGCACCAGGGATCAGAGTGAAACTGAGTGAGGGAAGCTGGGACGGGGCTGGCTGTAAATCTATTGCTATAGTGTACTGGACGTGTGTAATGTATATTAGTACATATATACAGCACACAACCCCACTACACTACAGCAATAGAGTTACAATTCTCCGCTGCTAACATGAATAGGTTAAATCATGATCCATAGTACAAAACATGTAGTTGTACTATGGATCATTTAAAGTCACCTGTCCCTTTAAGAAAAAGTATTGGTAATTGGTATTGGCAAGTACATAAGGGGAAGTACTTGTACTTGTACTTGGGCCTGAAAAAGTGGCATCGGGACATCCCTACTTCAGATAACCATGGGGACGTCATCTGTCGCCTGCATTATTTATCGGACAAGGAGGCCATAATGCGGGCATTACTGGAACATCCCCAAATGGACTTTAATGGAACACACATACATATTTACCAGGAACTTGCTAGAGAGACTTGGTGCGGTGCAGGGCGCTGCGCCCGCTCCTGGAAATACTACAGAAAGCGTACATTAATTACAGATGGGGTTTCCCCTTCTGTTTAACAGCTAGGAAAAATGGGAAAACAGCAGTCCTTAGGTTCCCAGAAGATCTGGGACAATTCTGTGATGTTTTATCTGTCAGCATACCACTGCTAACGGACTGGCAGGATTCGGTTCCAGCTATAGAACCGATATCAGATGTAGCCTGGGCCCCGACGATACTTCCACCGAAGTTGACCCATCATTTAACTTGATGCGATTCTATTATATCTATAGATGGATGGCAAAGAAAGAAAGATGATAATGTACATAGTATCCTCCGCTGCATTTCCCCTTGCTGACCAAGATATGGACAAGGAGTAATATGTGCCCTGGGGGGAGCGGTGGAAAGAATCTTAGATGGTCAATAGTAAATTGTTGTTTTTTTTTCTCCTTGTAAAGTAGTATGAATAGGGAGGTCTTATTAAAAGTTTATTAAAAGTATATTGTTTGCAGGGCGTGCTTAGTACCCGCGGGAAGGGCATGAAGGCACGCCCGCATTCGCGTAATGCGAGGGAGAGGCATCACCAGCCCATACTCTACTCGCTGTCTGCGCCATATGTGGCTGGACGCTTGGGACGACGGCCGCTGTGTGATACAGTCATGTCCCCCGCAGTATGCGAAGTAGGCTCGGTTGAGCCTATACAGAAGGTCTTATTAGACCTAGAATATGGTTGCATATGTGATAGGCACGCCGTGTGTGAACTACTCACACAACGGCGGTGCAATTATCTGTGTCATTTTTTTATAAACACCTTAAATCTCTTAAGACACTATTGCACTCCATGCAATTAATGGACACATGGCGGATTTTTCATCCCCGTGAGCGAGACTACACACTATTCTCTTCTGTACACAACATGTACACTAGGATAGATTATATTTTCTTAAGTCACTATAACTTAGAGATTATACACAACACATCTATTCTCTCCTATACTCTTTCGGACCACGCTCCGGTGATGGTTTCTCTGGGGACTTTGAGAAATATTCCTCTACTTCCTACTTGGAGATTGAATGATTCCCTTCTGACTGACAAGAGCATATTGGATGGCATTGAAAAAGATATTAAATATTATTTTATTGAAAACTCTATGGGGGAAGTATCGGCTGGTGTTCTATGGGAGGCTCATAAGGTGACTATCAGGGGCTCACTTATCTCACATGGCTCACAGAGAAAGAGGGAACTGGCTAGCAGGATAACTGACTTGACAGGGAAGGTAATGGCACTTGAGCGTATCCATAAACCTACACTAACTCTTGCAGCCCATATGGAGCTGACGAATGCAAGGGAAGACCTGAGAGAAGCGCTGACTAATAACTATAAGCGCTCTCTTAGCTATCTCTCTCAACGCACATATGAGCTGGGAGATAAACCTGGGAAACTCTTGTCTAAACTGCTAAGGGAGCGGCAGGGGGCAAACTTTATAGCTAAAATAAAAACTAGTCAAGATATCTTGGTACATACTACAACAGCTATATTGGATGCTTTCTGGGAATTTCAGCTACCCTAGGGCCGGACCATACCTCTCACGCTAAATAACTTCACTTACAACGCATAAAATCGTACCTCAGTGACCTTTCTCTCCCTAAGCTGTCTAATACTCAAATGGAAATACTTGAGACCCCTATAAGTGAACGGGAAATACAACAGGCAATTGCCTCGATGGCGCCTGGTAAAAGTCCAGGGCCTGATGGCTTTACCCTTAAATATTATAAAATATTTCAACAGATACTTACCCCCCATTTGCGTAAATACTTTAATTTCTTTTTACACGGTACAGCGCCACTCTCGACAACTCTCCATGTTCATATTGCGGTTTTTCTTAAACCAGATAAAGATCCATCTAATTGCGGTAGTTATCGACCCATCTCTCTCCTTAATATGGACATTAAAGTATATGCCAAAATCCTGGCGTCTCGGCTTCAGGGCCTGATGCCCCAGATGGGCTTCATTCCGGGATGAGAGGCAAGAGACAGTACCCAGAGCTATCTCTTCAATCCATCAAGCTTCTTTTTCCTCAAAGAATACGATGCTCTTGTCTACGGACGCCGAAAAGGCATCCCATAGAGTGGATTGGGATTTCCTACAGTCCACACTCCAACATATTGGCATAGGCCCTAGGTTTTTAGCTGGGATCATGGCCTTGTATGAAAAACCCACCGCCCAAATTAGGGCCAATGGCCACCTTTCTGATAGTTTTATTCTACATAATGGCACTAGACAGGGATGTCCCTTATCCCCCTTATTATACGCAATTAATTTGGAACCTTTACTTAACTCAATCAGGCAGAACCCTGACATAACAGGCATTATGGCTGGCAACCGAGAACATAAATTAGCGGCCTACTCCGACGATATACTCTTTTTTTTTTATTCAGCAACCTTTGATCACACTACCCTCCCTACTTCGGGAATTTTAAAATTAATCTCACAAAGTCTGAAATGTTAAATATCACTACACCCTCACATGTATTAGTATCCATACGAAGCACCATGCCCTTTACTTGGCAGACTCACAAGATGAAGTACTTAGGTACATATTTGACTCCACGATTATCTGATATGTACACAGCTAATTACATCCCTATATTGAATTCTATCAAAAGGGATGTGACTAAATGGCTCTCTCACTGTCCTTATATTTCTTTAACGGGCAGGGTAAACGTCATTAAAATGGCAATCCTGCCTAGAATACTTTATTTATTTCAAACCTTACCCATAACACTACCTAGTTCGTATCTGCGCACTCTTAAATCGGTGGTAGGCTGCTATATTTGGAAACGTGCCCCCGCAAGGATCTCTCATGGGACTCTTATCTGTACTCGATATACAGGGGGATAAGCCCTACCTGATTTTACTCTATACTATCAAGCCACAGCTCTTAATAGACTAGTAGATTGGAACTATCATGCGGAGACCAAGTGCCCAGATAGCAAGCAATTGAGTTGCAAGTTTGAAAATGACTTGCTAAAGTATTGCAGACTTGCCAAGCTTCACAATTTTGTTGCACAATTACAGCAAGTCTGCATTGCAAGTCTCCAGACCAGCGAGCTTGCAGAGCTCTTGCTAAGACCTGCAGGACTCTTGCCGTAGACGTGCCAAGCAAATTTGCTACAAATTCAAAAAGTGTCAACTAGAACTTTTACTGCTAGTGTTCTGCAAGTCTACAACTTGCCAGTAATGTGTGCAGCAAGTTAAGAAGAATTACAATTTAACCCTGCCACAAGTTTGTGGCAAGTTATCCTTGCTATCTGATATGGGATGGCTCGCAATTGCATTCACTGTCACAGCTACAAGAATGGTGGGGGAGACATCCACTGGATTGGTGGAGATATAGGCAACTGGGGCATTTTGTGTCCTCACTAGCGAAACCTTTGCATAAGATGACTGACTTGACACCTATGGAAAAACTATTATCCTTGACAGAACCACCGACATGGAGTGTCACGAATATATTCGATTCTATTGGAAGAACTCTTCCAAACATTCCCACATTACCTTATGCAATGGGAAAGGGAATTGCAGGTCTCATGGACCGATTCTCAAAAGCGAGATATATTACGGGCCAACTCCAGTCTATCCATTAGCACTTTGGTAACTGACACGACATATCGTTTTTTGGCTGGATGGTATTATACACCTGACCGCGTACATGCAATACATCCCCTAAATGCAGCTACCTGCTGGAGAGGCTGTGCGGCTGTTGGCTCTTATCTTCATATTTGGTGGTCTGGCCCCCAGATTCGGCCATTCTGGAAACAGATTGTTCAAGGGGTTGAGAAAATTACTAATACGTCTCTACCTTTGGAACCATCGATATGCTTACTCCATGCTACCACAATTCCACTGTCTATATATAAAAAGTCGCTGATACCCACTCTGTTGAACGCAGCTAATTTGTTAATTCCTCTGCATTGGAAAACAGCCAACGTTCCAACGTTGAAGGAATGGTTCAACAGAGTGGATTACTATAGACGGATGAAAGAATTGACTGCTACTAAATATGATAAATATGAAGGATGTAAAAACAAATGGCAGCCCTGGGTCGAATTTCAACAAACGAATATTTACCTAAATAATGTGGATCATTCTTGAGACCCGGGAAATGCTTTTCGGATACATTTTTTGCCTTTTCGGGGGGTAGACGTATTTATTCAGATTTACTCAGGTTTACAATTAAATTTCACAGTCCACACTTTTGTTTATTTGGAAGCTTGATTTGCTTGAAAATAACTGAAAAATTAAGGATATGTATTTTGGCTCTCTAAACGGGCCCCACTCATTTTGTTCTCTTTCTTATTTTTTGTCTTTTGTAATGGAATGTTGTCAAATGTATTTTGCTACGAATGTAACTGTTATTTGTGATGAAAATAATAAAAATTAAATGTAAAAAAAAAAAAAATGCTTTGCAGCATAATGTAAGTTTGTAGGATCTGGATTCCTTATTTAAAAAATTATTGAGAGATTAATACTTCATTAAGATGGCAATACTTGGTAGATATTTGTTTTGGAATGTTCATTTGACTTTCTAATAATAATACAGTGCCGAAAAAAATTGAAGGAGCAGCATAGGAAATTTTTCTCGAACAAACGAAATTCTAACAGTGAATGTAGTTTTCATTTAAGATACCCTATTCCCACGAAAATCGAATGTTAAAATCAAACACAATTTCCAAGGACATCCTACAAGTCTCTGATGGCATTATCGAATGTACTGACCAGATTTATTTATATGAACGTTTGTATGAAAATCTACCAATGTATGGCCAGCTTTAGTTTCAGCAACAGAAAGGGTGGGCGATTTCCACACTTTACCTATAGTGTGCTTCGTGGCTGCGAGGACATTAGCCAAAACTGTGCTTTAAGGTGCTCTGGAAGCCTAACATTGACTGCCCCCAGCATGGTCCACTTATATTACATGAACAGGATATGGGAGAAGCATTCAAAAAGTCCCCTAAAATGTGTATTTGTAGTAAAAAACAAACTTCTGTAGGCAGTACACATTAAAATTCTGTTTTTGTTTTGCTTTTTTTGATGGTAGTTTCTCTTCTACAGCCCAAGAATTGCTTACCTGATGAACTCGCAAAAAGCCATTTCACATCATAATGAGAAGTCTGCCACAACAACAAACATTGACATAGCGTGTGCTCCAGAAAATAAAGAAGTTATACTTCTGCTCTGTCAAACAGTTAAAGGATCATTAAAGCCTTGTATGTTTTGCATATATCTGCTAGGAAGCAGTAGATATATGCAAAACTTTGAAAAGAAAAAAAACAAAGAACCAAATAAGTTTAAACTTAGCTGTGTCCCCACCGCGCGCTCCCGTCCGAAGATCTAAAGATTTTTTTTTGTGTGGATGATTTCCAAACGAAAATTGATAGGTGTATGGGCACCTTAACCCTCTGGCTTCTTCTCTTAAAGGATAAGTTCACCTTTTTCCCAAAACTGTGCTTTAAGGTGCTCTGGAAGCCTAACATTGACTGCCCCCAGCATGGTCCACTTATATTACATGAACAGGATATTTTACAAAATTATAGAAATAATATATAAAAAAATATGCATTTCTTTAATATTTGCATTCAAGCCTGGAAAGCATTGCAATCATGATCACTCGATCACAGCTGCAAAGCTCAGGCTTCTGCACATTTTCAAACGTCGTCCAGCCACCCTCACTCTAAGTAGATGCGGGAATATGGGCAGCTTCCCCCCCACCCCCTGTTTCTCCTAACTGAAACTCAGTCCCTCCGTACAAGCTCTGTCAGTTTGAAAATGTGCAGAAGTCTGAGCTTTGCAGCCGTGATCGAGTGATCACGATTGCAATGCTTTCCAGGCTTGAATGCAAATATTAAAGAAAGGAATTTTTGTAATATATTATTAATTATGCATTTCTTACATTTTTGCAAAAGGTGAACTTATCCTTTAACCAACAAAAGCATGGTCATAGAGCCTTCTGAGTTTGCTCCAACCCTCTGAACTGCACACATGCTTCAGGTTAGTGACTCAAGACAATATTAAAACCAACAGTTAGTCTAACAGCCAAGCATTTAGCATTTGCAGAAAGAAGCCAGCACTGTATAATACTATAATACAGAACACAGAGGTTTCCCAGTTCACTTACCAGCTAGCCTGCAAAAAAACTAATTTGCCCTGTCTAACCAACAGTGGTTTCAGTTGCACAACTTTTGCAAAATATGTGAAAGCCACATTGCCTCGTCAAGGCTCCTCTGTGTACTGTTGTCATAACTCTAATTTTTGAGAGCCATATCAAAAAACTGGGAGGGTTGGCTGAAGAGGTTAGCCAAACCAAGAGGTCACTCTATGGAACGGGACACGCCAAAGTAAATATAAAAAATGTTTATTATACAAAAATTATATATATTTGCAACTCATTTTTGAGAGCCTCCATATTGGAGCATATTTAGCAGTAAATAAATTGAATGCAGGTATGCCTGGAGGGACCCCACTCCTCCTTAAATGCACAGGGATGCACTGGAGGCCCAGCACTCCAAAATGCACACTGGGGGCCCGCAGTGCATCCCCACACCAAATACAGCCAAGCTAAACATACATGGCAGCCCCACAATTTATAACTAGCCTTGGTACCAAGGTGCACATGGAAAGGTTTACAACAATACCAGGCATACCTGTATTCAATTTATATACTGCTTAGTTATGCTCCAATATGGAGGCTCCCAAAATTTGAGTTAGGACTAGGGATATCCCGATACCACTTTAAGACCAAGTACAAGTACTTGCCGATACCAATTACCGATATTTTTCTTAAAAGGGACATGTGACATTTTTTTCTGAAACAACACAGACTAATCATTTTAGGGTAGTTTCTCGCCAGGGCTAAATACAGATGTCCCCAAAGTAGAATACAGATGTCCGCAGAGCATCATACATGTCCGAAGAGCAGAATACATGTCCGCAGAGGACAATAAATCATCCCACCACAGCAGCACAATAGATCCCACCGTAGCGGCACCATAGATCCCACCGCAGCGGCACAATAGATCCCACCGCAACGGCAAAATAGATCCCACCGCAGCGGCACAATAGATGCCACCGCAACGGCACAAGAGATGCCACCGCAGCTGCACAATAGATCCCACCGCAGCGGCACAATAGATCCCAACACAGCGGCACAATAGATCACAACATAGTAGCACAATAGATTCCACTACAGCAGCACAATAGATCACAACACAGCAGCACAATAGATCACAACACAGCAGCACAATAGATCACAACACAGCAGCACAATACATACCACCAGAGCAGAAGGCTGCAATCTCAACTGGGCGGCATGTGGATCTCTGCATAGCTCTCAGCTGATCCGGCGGGTGCTGGTGTCCGGGGCTTTACTGTGCTGTGTGTGGGGCTGTCCATGGCTGTGCCTGTGCCAGGAAGGCAGGAGGTATGGAAACGAACAGGCACTGCCAGGGACAGCTACTGCCAGGTCCCCAGCAGGCTGCTGAGGTCCCAACAAGCAAGGGGACTAAGCAGTCATTGTGGTGTAAAAACGTAAAGGGCCGGTATCTGTCGGCTAGAACTATAAGGTGAGTGAAAAGCACTCACCTCATAGTTTTCCTTTAAGAATCGGGGCATTTTCACGAGTACAAGTACTTGTGAAAATGCCTGGTATCGGCCCCGATACCGATACTAGTATCGGTATCAGGACATCCCTAGTTAGGATCACACTACTCAGAGGAGCTTTGGTGAGACATTGTGGCTTCCACATATTTGGCAAAAGTTGTGCAACTAAAACCTGTTTTTACCGCAGATTGTTAGGCAGTATAATTTGCATTGTTGCAGGCTAACCGAAAAGTGTGCTGGGAAACCCCTGCATTTTGCATTGTTGTAAGCCCTTCCATATGCACCTTGCAACCAAGCCTAGTTTTTTTTTTTACTTCCACCGCTCCAAGGTTGCTCCCATGATGGACTACAATCTCAATACAAACTAGTAGTCCATCACTGGAGACTTTTTTTTAAAAATCCGATTAATCGATTAATCGAACTTAATAATCGGCTAACTAATCGATTATGAAAATAATCGTTAGCTGCAGCTCTACTAGTTATTAATTGTGCGGACGTCATGTATGTTTATGAAGCCAACACTGGTCTATTTCTCTCCTGAAACGTTTAGTCTGAACCTGAACTCAATGTAGACAAATAAAAATACTGTTGAATGTAGCAATTTGTATATTAATATGAATAAGGTCTTATTTACATTCATACATTCGTTACAAGAGTTGACACAATGTGTATGACTACACATCATAGTGCATTGTAGCAAAAATGTTGGGACACGTCTGATTTTTTTTGATGTTGTGGTGCATCCGAAGCAAGTTGATTTTAATAGGCTGCCTTAATTGCTACATTCCTCTATAGCTGCTGGTATTCTGCACTGCGCCGCTGTATAATGTACTATATTGCACACCACACTTTTTTTTTTACTTCCACCGCGCCAAGCTTGCTCCGGTGATGGACTACAATCTCAATACAAACTAGTAGTCCATCACTGGAGCCTTTTTTTTTCTTTTTTATCCGATTAATCGAACTTAATAATCGGCCAACTAATCGATTATGAAAATAATCGTTAGCTGCAGCCCTACATACCGTTGCTCACTCACTTCTCCATCTTTCCCTGCAGAGAGCCGTGACTGTCACTCACGGCTCCCTTCAGGGACCCCCCCCTCCCCTCTCCAATCCTCCAGCGCTGACTGGCAAAACAGACGCGGGAGGGGCTGGCACAGCTGGCTCTGCCTCTGGATAGGCGGAGCCCGCTGTCAATCCCGCAGCTGGATGGATCCAGACAGTATTGTTGGGATCTGTCCCGGCTGCAGCGTCTTAGTATACCGCGAGCTACGGCTTGCGGTATACTGAGCTTTGGGTCACGGGAGAATGCTAGTTTGTCTTCTCCCATGACCCTTAGGAGAACTATGAAGAAAAGCCCTAACCCCATAGTTCTCCTGTAATGTAACACATGTTATTGCACATGCATTACTGCACCACACAAACTTAAATGGGCCCCAATTACTTTATTTTTTAAAGGAGAACTATGGGGTCAGGGCTTTTCCCCATAGTTCTCCTTAGGGTAACGGGAGGACGCAAACTAGCGTCCTCCCGTTACCCTAAGCTCAGTATAACCGCGAGCTACAGCTCGCGGTATACTGAGACGCCGGAGCGGATCCCGACATCGATGTCGAGATCCGCCCAGCTGCGTGAGTGACAGCTGGCTCTGCCTATCTAGAGGCAGAGCCAGCTGTACCCGCCCCCGTCCGTTCCGCCAGTCAGCGCTGGAGGATGGAAGCGGGGAGGGGGGAATCCAGCCCCTCCCCTGTCACTGCAGAGAGCCATGACAGGATCGAGAGGTGAGCGACCGCCGCTATATGTTCGCTCACCTCCTGATCTACTGAGCCGACCTGTGACAGTCTCATTGTCACAGGTCGACTAGAACTATGAGGTGAGTGAAAAGCACTCCCCTCATAGTTCTCCTTTAAATGCTAGTAATGCAAGTATATAAATTTGACTTGGTATTAGCCTCCTTTCACCCCATGCATAGTAGCAATTAAATTCAAAGTGAGAGGGCACTAGAAGATTGCAAATGTTCTGAGAAGCAACATGCTGATACTAGGAGAGAGCCGAGTGATCAGAGGGATGAGCTCATAAGTATGTTGTTCCTTCGCTGTCTGATCACAGGCTGCTGACAGGCAAATAACCACTCTGTACTGAATAACTGCAGTAGGGAAAAAGTAAGTCACCAACTGAACTCTGCTGTCTGGCAGGGCTGTATAAGGCCTTGTTCCCACCAAATGCAGAGCAGATCCGCTCAGGTTTCTGCACACGCAGTGCAGTGGGTTGTGCCGCGTTTTTGATGAATTCCGGGCCGTTTTTAGTTTTAAAAAAACATGGCTTTCAGTGCGTTCCAGGCATTTGCATGCGTTTTTGATGCTTTTGCATGCATTCCAGAGCAGGTAAAATAGGGCTTGCTGCAGTTTTTTCACCTGCTCTCGACCAGCTCTGGAACTGCACGCTGCGATGTGAACTGGAGCAAAAAATACCATTGGAATACATTGGACGCCGTTTTGATCGGGTCTGCAACTGCTCTGCACCTGCTCTGCGCTTGGTGTGAACAAGGCCTAAATCTCATAATCCTAGCTCCATCTACGGAAGTCCTGAGATCTCTACAATATAAAAAGTTTCTTTTTTCCACTACTAAAAACATTAAAGAGGTTTGTATATATTAATTATCTTAAGTGCACCGGAGACAGGCTCTCTCCAATTTGGTAAGGACACACTACCCTAAACTTACATAACAAAAGGCTCAGGACATTAAAGGGTAATATTTTGTGACTGAGCACCCATGTGGTGATCGTTTCACGCGGGACATGGATATACATGTACCAGCATGGTTATATTATACTTTTTAAAAAAACTCCAGATGGAAACAGCGCAGTCTATTAATGTGATTGCAGGTGGAGTATGAAAGGAATGACAGTGTTTATTGTTGGGAGATTCGGAACAGTCTATACACAGAGTATTACTCTTGTCATCCTTCCATCGGATGGTAACAATTGGAAACTTTGTTTCTGAGCTGAATACTTGTATATTGAGCAATACTTATTTTAATTAATTTACATCCTTATTAAGGAAGAAGGAAGCCCATCAGACCAGAGGATATTTCATTACTTAATGGAAATATTGTGTTGATAACCGTCAAGAAATATATAGAGTCCCTTTTGCATATTCTCAATTGTGGATATAAATCCAAGGATTATTTCATATATTTATGGCAGGAGGACAGGAGTGGTTGAAGTGAGCCAGAGAAGGTAAATATGTAACTATTAGACCCCAAGGCTTTATTTGTAGAAAAGTGGGTACACAAGCATTAGCCCAAACAATGGAAACAAAGCTACAATGGGAGAAATGTATTATTGGAGCCAGTGTTATATGGGCCAAATAACTAACACTAGAGCTAGGCAAATACTGAAGCCCACGAAATGAGGAAGACAAGGATATTTGGTGCACAATAAACACGAATGCAAGATATACAGGTGAAACTCGAATAATTAGAATATCGTGCAAAGTTCATTTATTTCACTAATGCAACTTAAGAGGTGAAACTAATATATGAGATAGACTCATTACATGCAAAGCAAGATAATTCAAGCCGTGATTTGTCATAATTGTGATGATTATGGCTTACAGCTCATGAAAACCCCAAGAACCCCAAATCCACAACCTCAAAAAAGTAGATTATTACATGCAATCAATAAAACAAGGATTGTACATAGAACAATATCGGACCTTTGAAAAGTACAAGCATGCATATGTACTCAGTACTTGGTTTGGGCCCCTTTTGCAGCACTTACTGCAATTACTTTTGCACGATATTCTAATTATTCGAGTTTCACCTGTATATATATGAGGCACAATCAGCAACATTCATAGCTAAAAAGGTACCTGAATGCATTTTTAAGATTTAACTCCTGAGTTTAGTGTCACTTTAGGATCTCTGCACCTGAATTTTATAATGTAATCAAAGCTTACTTGAAAAAAATCCCTTTTATGTAGGGAGCACTGCTGTCAGGATCGGACACAAGCATTTGAACCTGATATATGGTGAGCACTTGTTGAGCACCTAGGTGGTAAGAAAGGTGTAAGTAGCTTAGGCCTACTGGGAGCCATGCTCAGCGGAGGATGACCAAACGTCTGGACAAGGCAGAGTAGTGTGGGATCCCCCAGGGCGTAGAGTTTTTGGACCAGCCAGTATTCGCCAGAGCTCCTGATGGTGGCAATGGACTACACTGCATGCTGGCCTCAGGTCGCAACTCCTAGGTTAACGCTAATCTGCCAATAGCAGACGATGGTCGACAGGAGACAAGGCTAGAGGTCAGGGCAGGCCCAGACCAGAATCACGAGGTGACAAGCCAAAAGGTCAGGATGGGCAGCAGACAATGATTACTAGGAACAAGCCAAAGGTCAGTACAAGTAACAGCAACAAGAGCGGCAGCTTCAACGGCTAACAGGGGCTCGGCAACTTGTGAGGAAAATCATTCCTTGGGCAGTAAGCTGTGAGATGCACTGAGTTTAAATAGAGTCAGCCAAAGGGAGGAACCACTGGATTGGCCAAAAATTGACAGCACTGAGTGGCTGAGAAGCTGCAAAGGATTAGATGGTGAGATTGGGCGATGCCTAAAGCTACCAGACCAGTGCAAGAGCACGGTAGGAACAGAGCAAATATAGTGGAAGTACAAGCAACAGAACAGCTAGCTGCAGATCTGGGACACACAAGTTGTAGCACTACAAGTAACGGATCAGCTGCAATGCTGATTTGCGACAGTACTGACAGCTGCCTTCCATCTGTCCATCATTTCCAACAATTCCCTGGATTCCCACTGTACTTTGCATCTCTTTTCTTGCTACTTGATGTGATGCAATCTCGATTTCTCAAGACTACATAGCCCATCATGCATTGCTTCCAGCAAGCAATGATAATGGTACATTGTTCAGACACCGAGTTGTAGTTCAGATGGCAAGCTCTGTAAGAGTTTCTGACACAAGGAATTACACATTCACAGGACTGAATGAAATTGTCAGTGCATTGAGGAAATACATCCTATGGGTATCTTCAAATTCACAAACGTCTAGGTGGATATGGTTATTAGCAGTGGGAGAGAACTTATGGAAATGCAATATAGAAATACATATTTATTTTTAGTTTTGACCAGAAGTAGCCTTTAACTAAACATTTGATGGACAAACACAAATTTGAAGCCTTGTCCATTTTATTTTGCCATGAAGGACCCTAGTAAAGTTTAGGGTACATTTACCAAGATATCTAACTGTACATCGCACACAAACAGGATGTGGAAAGCTATATATAATTTTCATTGATGCATTTCATGGTCTCACAATTTACTGTCTGGAAAGTGAAACAATATGATTTTGAAACACTGATTTCAGTAGAACAAAACAGGTGCAACCTATATTTATAACCAATGTTTTCACACGCACGGCATTTCGGCTTATATTAAGCATCGGAACAAAGTGTAATGAAAACAGAATGCTAGGCTTACTAAACAGAGTAGAGTTATAATAAAATCCTGTCGTGATACCTCAAAAATCTTTACTGAGAATCTTAATTGTCTTTGTAGAATACTTCTTACAAATAATCTCTTAGCATTGCCTATTCTTTCCCTGTACTTTAACAGCAGTTGTCACAAATAGATTAAACATTGCTTTGTATAGTCCTGCCTTTCTGCAGTCTACACCACACAGTGAAGAGAGCACCATCTAACCAGTACTAAGAATGGTAATCAGGAAAAGGATCTGCTCCAAAAACCTGAGAAAATACCAGGAATCATAACTGATTTCTAATCCACAATGCAATTATGTAATCACTGGAGAAGCAGATGACCTGCTGCCTTAAACTAGTCATAGACCTTCGATTTCTCTCTCTGAACCTTAAAGTGACATTAAACCCTCAGATTTTTTAACATAAACCAATACTGTAATGTGCGCCTTACTGTAATCCATGGTTGTTTTCCTTCTCTTTGCTGCTCTTCCTTTTAAATCCTCATGTCTTCTCATGCTTGGGGAGAACTTCTTTTCAGCTCAGGGCCTCTTCCTGTAGTGCTGGCTCAGGTTACAAGCCTATACAAAACCTATACAAAGACACCGTGGTCTGTGTATCCATTCCTGAGACAAGGCAGTCTGCTGCAAAACAGAAGTTCTGCAGAGCATGAGAACAGATACAGATTTAAAAGGAAGAGCAGCAAAGAGAAGTGAAACAACCATGGATTACAGTAAGGCACACATTACAGTATTGGTTTATGTTAAAAAATCTGAGGGTTTAATGTCACTTTAAGTAACCGGATTAAAGATTCTGAAGTTCAGTTCTACATAAGGGAAGACAGAGAGTCTACATTTGTGCCTTACCTCAGAACGTCCCTCATAATACGTTAATCTGGCGTTAGTGAGCACAAACAATCTTTCCTTGTAGTTCACTGGTGATGTCCACTTTTTCTGCTGTGACCTTTTATAGAGATATTCTTCAAGTACAGTTTCTGAATTCATTTCAACTTCCTGCTCACTGGTTTCCCTGCCATTGAATATGAAGTCCTGAAAACTGAATAAAAAGGAAACTGAGTTACATTGAGATCAAACTGTATAGTTGAATTGTCTTGATTTGCATGTGGTTATCTAATTAGATCTCAAGTATTTGATAACAGGTGCTTCCCACAGGATGCATTTTATTTTAGTGATCAAAGGCAAACAGAGGGTTAATTGAAAACGACAGTCCCGGTGAAGAATCTGAACATATGTGCATTGTTATAGCTCATGCGGGAAGTTTCTAGAACTTCATTAAGTAGGTTATTAAAGTAATGCATGTCATATAACCAAACCATAAAAACATAACCACAAAACTGTACTCTTATTGATGAGAAAAAAAAAAAGACAAATCCTATCACACTTTAAATGGAACTATTGACACCCGTCCGTGAGGTAGAATTCGCATACAATCTAATGTCCCCACCAATACGTCAATTATCCTATCAGTAGATGTGTATCAGTAGATCTGTATAGCATGAAAAAAACATTATTATTTCCTCCGCTGCAGCAGTCTAAGGTCCCTGAGTCATCACATTCTATATACAGTGTATAGAACATGAGGATGCTGAGGGATATTCCCTTGCTGCAGTATAAGAGCAGAGAGAGGCAGGAGGGAGCGCTGTCACAGCCAGCCGGCTCCAAGGAGTACAGCTTTGTTATTTTTTCTCCCAAGACCAAAATGAGCAGTTAACCCTTGCAGTGTGGGATGAGCCCCAATGCAAGGATTAATAATAATTTTCCCTGGAGTGCTGCTTTAAAATATGTCAACTACTCCTGCACATGATTTGATATTTAGAACATATGCAAGTTCTCTTCTCTTTAGTGAAAGGGCCAGAGATTACCCAGGGCCAAAGCTGCTAGTTTCTCAGATAGGCAAAGAAACCAGGAGCCCGGCGCTACAAAGCTTCTATGCTAACCAATAAAGCCCAATTCACCCTCCTAATTTATCACTGTAATGCAATCAGGCTGCATATACAGTAATAAATATGGCTTTTTCTTATTTTTCTATCTGCTCAGTGCTACATTTAGGGTTTAAAAAACCCTGTGCTAGCAGCAGGCAAGAAAGTGTCACACTAAAGAAGCAGCCCAGGTCCCCAACATACTCTTCTGAACACGGACTAACAAACAACCCTGCGCAGCGAGCATCAGAAATGTTGATTAGAGTAGTGCTTAATGGGGCAAGTTGGACTGCAGTAGAGAGAGATGTGTGTGAGAGCCACGGTCCTCCATCCCCATGTTCTAGCAGCACAGGGCTTTAAACCCTTGCAGTAGCACTTAGCTGATAAAAAAATAAAAAAACACAGTCATATTTATTACTGTATATGCCTGATTGCATCAGTAAAACATTTAGATTGTTTAATTGGATGTTAGTGTCTACACACCCTAAAATGTAACAATTAATTACACTATCTACAGTTTGTACAACAAAACTGCTATAATATTCCTACATTTTGCAATTTCTTTACAGAATGTATTAAGACTAAAAAACGCAATGTCTGCCGATGTTTGGTAAATAGGAAGGGCGGCATTCATACTTGGACCCCATGACTTCAAGGCCTTGAGGTTGATCTACTAAAGGCAAACAAGCTGTTCACTTTGAAAGAGAATTTTCCATTGGCTTAGTGAATGAGGTGAAGCTCTACTGACTTCCATCATCCAATCACGTGCAAGGAAAAATACTGTTTTTATTTGTAATGTAATTATTATGCATTTTATTCCCCTTGCACGTGATTGGGTATTCTTATCAAAGTGGATTTTCACCACATTCACTAATGTAAGGGAACCTTGCCTTGCAAAGTGACCAGCTTGTTTGCCATTAGTGAATCAACCCCTTGTTACATTTCCTTATCTTCTTTACTCTCCATCAGCCAGAAAATGTTCATTAATTGACATTATCGTTATGCTCTGGCTAAGCAGCCACTCATTGTCTCTCATTGCCACTCATTGCCTCTCACTGTCAAACAAGCAGCTGTCCGGTCAGACCCAGAGGGAGCATGCTACAGCTGACCAATAAATATTTGAGGGCTCTTATTCTGATGTTTTTAAAGTCCAAAGTTGGTCATTAAGTGATGAAAGCAAAATCAGGAGTGTGGATATAGTAACTACACAATGTCTCATTTTATTAAGTTGGTTGACATGTCTTCTTTAAGGTCCTTTAATTCCTAAATAACTGTACTTCAGCCAGAGACGGCCTTCACAACAGCAGCGTTAGCATAGCCTAAGCATATGACTCCGTCTGCAGCAACCTGTTGTGGAAATATGTCACAAGACACCCAGCTGGGTGACTTGCTGCCAGATTTACTTTCCATTCATATTCACAGAACATGTTTTTGTTGCATTTGACCGTTCTACCAAATAAACCACACTTATGTGTATATCATTTCAAAAATGAATAGTTCGATTTGAGGACTGTGGTGAGCTAAATGCATTCAACCTTTGGACTTGTGCCATTATGTGCTGACAAAACAGCTTGGCAAAGCGTCAATTCAAACCAGAAGGATTCTTATCCTAGTTAATTTTAGAGGCAATGAAACCGTCATTAAATAAATGCAGTGTTATAATTCATTAAAATGGAACAAATGCCAAAACTTTGTCTTCGTTTTAAATATAGTAGAGAGGGCTTGCAACTTCTGTCTGTTTTGTATTGCTGTCTGTGTCTTCGTTATGTAGATTCACTCTCTCTATTTGTCCTAGTGACTGTTATTACCGAAAGTGAAAGGGAAAGAAATCCCAAGTTTTGAGTTGTCACCAGATCAGGAACAGATAGGAAATCTTCCAATTGGAACAATAGTTCTGGTGGCCCTGCTAACCACCAGGGATTTCCCTCACTTCCTGCTGTGGCTATGGGTGAGCACATGAAGGAAAATCTCCCCAATGGGACACGGATGGCAAAAAAAACTAATAGGTGTATCCATAATGGGGAAAAATGGTTTGGCATTAGTTTCACTTTAAAATGTATGTGAACCCTAAATGTTTTCTTTAGTTTTGGATAGAGGTTAAGTGTTAGAACCTCTGTGTTTTTTGCTGTCTGTGTCCCTGCTGTAGAGATTCACCATACTCTTGGTCCTGGTTGTTTTCCGGAGAAAGTGATGGGAAATCCAAAATGTCTAAATTGCAACAGGCACAGGAGGTGATGGCAAATGTTACAATGGGTAAACCTATTGTGGTAACAACCAAGACAGACCGAATCACATGAACTAGAAAGGTGGGAGAGCCCAAATCAGTGAAGTGTTTGAAAAAATGAACATGCAAGTACGCATCCTTCATTTCTTCAGAGATCAGAAAGCCTGCCTGATAAAAGGGTGGCTATGACAGACTTGGTGGATTCCATACAGAATTGGTTGGAATAAAGTACCTATAAACTTTCTGAAACAGGTGCTGGGGCGATAACCCCTGTTCTAGAAAAGACCCATGCACTGCACGACACTCCACCTAGTGATGCGGAAGTCAATCTTTCATCATTTTAATCCTTTCCCTGGAGACCATTGAAAAAATGTGGATAATATGGGCACCAAATGGTTCTAATAAATATAGTAGCTCCTGATGCTCAGCCAACACACCTACTCATAAATAAGTCTTCAAAGATTGGCTCACCCCAGAGGCTCTGCCATGGCTCTGGACCTGAAAAGCGATCTGTGGCTAACACAGTGCTAAGAGGTCTGATAAACACCACATGCAAAGCCTAGTGTCCAAAAGGTAAAATTCCAGGCAGACCGTTCAATAGTCCAGTCAAGTGTGTAGATGAAATCTTACATAAAGAAAAAATGATCTTGAAAAAAAAAAAAATTGCTAGTAAAAATGAATTAAACTTTTTTTCAGTAGAAAAGAAACAGCCACCCCCCTAGGACACTAAGACAAACTGAGGCATGAAGTGCTTTTTGTTTGCCAGTGTCCAAATCCTCCTGTAAGTGGCAGTATAATCTAGGGATGCACAGATACTTTTCGAGCACCAGTGCAGATACTTGGCATTTTCATGAGAACTACCATGGTTGCAGCGGATGCAGCTGGGACCTGGCTCTGGCGCTCCACCACTGTCCTGAAATCATTAGTCTGTATTGTTTTAGAAAAACTGTCACATGACAATAAACAAAAATGTATCAGTACTCGTACTTGTAAGTACTCGGCAAGTACCAGTACTCGTACTCGCAAAACTGGTATCTGTGCATCACTTTATTTATATTTATAAAAACAAAATCGTACAATAAAAACAAAGATGTACAAATCCCGGGAGCTCCGTGTGCTCCTTACAAATGACAGCTGCCTCCTAATTTTTGAATTTTTCTCTAGTCTAGTCTTGGAGCTCAAAAGTATCGGTACATGTACTCGTACTTGTACCGAGTACTGTACTTGGTATCTGTGCAACCCTAGTATAATCCAAATGTTAATGAATCCTAGGTCCCTCAGGTAACCACAAAATAAAATACACCTTCTAGAGTAAAATGAAGGGCTGAAGCTTTTTATTTTCACAATGGCTTTTCACTTCCTTTTTAATACCTGGCCAGATCACAGAAAACTCTGTATATGGAATGTTATGGCATGGTCAGAGCTATGGCAGGACAGATCCTGGCTGCCTTGCAATCCATTAGCAGGAAGAATGTAGCTTTTTCCCTACCAATCTGTCTGCCAGATTCATCTACATAAAATCAATCAAATTGGGTAAATTAAGAGTGGGAAATATAACCTCTATACTTGGCCTCAAGAACACTCCTAAATATGTTCTTCTTTTCCACATTGGTCAAAATAAAACATCTAGTTTACATTTTCAGTTATTGTTATTCAGCATTGCAGTATGGCATTACTCAATTTAGCCATTGTGGCCTAAAACATGACTATTGCATTTGCTTCTGCAATTATGTGGATGCTTTTACAATGGCTGTCATGCTGATTTGGCTTCAACAAGCATAAAGTATAGATTTGGTCTGGAACAAGCGTGGCAATAAGGTATTCCAACTCTTATCCTAAATTCATTTACAGCATGCTTCTTGTAATCTGTGACATAAAAGTAATCAAACTGCAATCAAACAAATAATACAACTGGCAATGAAGAGTACATGTGACATTTTAGCAATAAAACCATTTTCTAGAGATCTAATAGCTCAGAAAGAAACACTAGGATTCCTCATCCTACTTTTGAAAATGGTACGTTATTATGGAAAAATGTTCTTTCCTAGGCTGCCATACTGTCTCAAAGGCGACCTAGGCCCAGAAAGGCAATGTGTCAAAATTCCATGTATAAATCACTGAAATGGGCAAGCCCCATATTTGGCCCTGTAACTACTCATATACCCCATTAAACCTGTACATGGGGGGTATTTATGTACTCATGGGACATTGTAGAATACAATTATGAGTGTTTTATTGCAGTAAAACTTATTAGTATTATGATATTGCCAATCAAATAGGGTTATTTTTTAGTCATATATAAAATTACAGTTTATTTATAAATATTTGATATCAAACAAAAGCCCTATTTGTCCTTATAATAAGTGTGGGTGCATGTAATGTAATAGAGGTAGATTATGGTTGAACAGACATATAGCTCAAATTCTGTTTTATTTACGCTTAGAACTTGGACAATTGCCTCCTTCCTTAAGGGGTTAAGCCATGTGTGCTTGAATAGCCCCTTTGAAGTGGAAAGATGATCCTAGGGGTCTCATAAACCCCTAATGTCACCTTAAAGAGAACCTGCCATCTCCAATGTATGATCATATAGGGGCTTGTGAGCCTCCCCATGTGTTATCAATAAAGTTAACAAAAAAAAAAACAATTATTTTTTTGTCCAATTTTGGCGTGTTATTTTAAATAAAAGGATGGCTATTTTATTACATTGGTTTGGAGTTTTTCAATTCAGATTATTTTAAATCAATTAAACTAATTAAAATGTCTAATACAATACATACAACTATTTTAAAAAATGTAAAAAAAAAAGTCATTTTCAGCCTCACAAATTCTGCTACAGGAGGTGTGTTGCGGTGCCATTCATTTCAATGTCACCCCACACATGCCTCCCGTCCACAGCCTGCATTGGAGCACGCGGTACTGCAATGTTGTGTGTTCCAGTGCAGTGCGATTGCAGAAAACTCTGCATGCAGTTTTATTTTGAAGTAAACTTTATGTTTATAACACTCCATTTATGTGTTTTATTTTAAATAAAATATGTTTTTTTTATCCAATTGATTGATCGATTATGAAACTAATCGTTGGTTGCAGGCCTATTCTTCCCCCAGGGGGTGCAGAGGTGAGCACTATAGGAAAACAGGAAGCCGGGAGGTGAGCAGTGTAGGAAGAGCAATGCAGGGGATGCAGAGGTGAGCACTGTAGGAAGAGGGATGCAAAGGTGAGCAGAGTATGAACAGGGATTTAGAAATTAGCAGTGCAGGAAGAGGCGTGTAGGGAGGAGCAGAGGTATGCAGTGTAGGAAAGGGGATGCAGAGGCGAGCAGAGTAGGAGGAGGAATGCAGGAGGTGCAGAGGGGGGGAAGAGTAGAAACAGGGATGCGAGGGGTGCAGAGTTGAGCAGTTTGCCTTGGCTACTCCACAAGTCACTTTGGTAAAAATGTGTGCAAAAATATATCTATTTAAATAATTTTTCCCCAAGGACACCCTAAGAAAGGAGTTAAGTTGTATGCTGTCTTAGACGACCACAAAGTCATTCACTCCAGAATTCTTTTACTTATTCAGCATAAAGGTAAATGTTTTGTCTGATACACTGCATATATGTGCTAGCTCAGTGGAAATTTCAGGAAGAACAACTTATACTTCTGATTTCATTATTGCGCCCATAGAGCTGATTCCTCTTCCTATACTCATTGAGTGCAATCAATTTCCTAATGAAAAAGAGGAAATCCCTATACCATAAAATGCACTTTCTGAGCCTTACCTACACAAATTAGATGACTGTATCTCACATTAACAACAATGCCAAAATCCTGATTCTGCTAGGTAGCGGCATCGTGAGAGTGCACAAGGTACTTCAGCAGCTCAAAGGTCTGAATTATTACTCCTTGTCTAAAATACTGGCCTAGGTTGGTTAACTATTGGAATACAATCCTAAAGCCTCAGGTGATGTGCATTCCAATAAAACTATCATACAGGGAGGTCAAGGCTAGATTAGGTAACCCTAGTGAAATGACTCAAGACTGCCACCAACAGTGGTAAGCCTGCATGGTCTTCAGACTATCATGAATTCTGGTCTAGTCTGATTTAATCATCGTGCAAGACCATTCCTTTCTTCATAAGTAGATCACAAGGATGGACTAGTCAAGTGGTTCTTTATGCCAACTGGATGGAGTATTCCAACTTTCCCACCAAGGAACTATGCAAGTTGTGATACGTCTAAGAACTATTCCAAGTCTATACTGATGAAGACTCTTAACCAACTTTACCATTCTAACGACGCTGAATGTATTTGTTGTTTAGCATGTTCTTTCTCTCTTTGTACCACCTGCATCTATTGGCTTTATATATATTGACTGTTATTGTTGCAATTCATTGCATATTATTCAACAGTGATATCTACTGATACCAGGTGGGGAGTGTCCTGCCACTAGCAGCCCACTTTATTGTTGTATATTACTATATATTGTGCCTTGATACATTCTACTGTTTCCACCCTCCTATTTGCGCTAATTAGACCAGCCCTTAGTTAGCAATTCCTGCGGTTTCATGATTTCTAGTTACTTTCCTTTTTAAAGAGCTCTTCCCATAGTGTTAGAAGGAATATTGTTACTCTTAAGGCCTGTTCACACGACGTCCGTTTTCTGTGCTGACCTGATCCGTACGCTCCTGCACTCAAAATGCATCCCAATGTATCCTTGTGTGTTTTATGGGCTATAGTTCTCACGTGTGCAGTCCGTTCAGGTTACGACAGAAAAAATACTGCATGTCACATTTTGTACAGTCAGGAAAAGCTAAACGCGTCAAAAACGCACTGCACTGCAGCTAACTTACTGACAGCCCCACTGATCAGGACCTGATATCATGTGAACAGGCCCTTACAATTTCAAGAAATGCTCAGAAAACATATTTGTAAACTAACAAGCCTTGCATCAACTACATTGGATTTCACTCTGAGTCTTCTTGATGCGGCAAGCTGCCTGTGGACTTGCCAAGTCAGCAAATTACCATACTGTCCTCAGAGGCATCTTCAGTTGCACAAAGTGGCATTTGAAACAGAACAGTTGTCAGTCTTGAAGACAGTAAGCTAGTCCTGATTAACAAGCTACAGGCTTTTGAATCAGCAGTGACAATGCTAATAGCCATCCCCCCTGCAACAGTTTTTCATCCCACTGTAGTGCAGCAGGCACAATCTACATGAGAGTTGCTCAATAGGCATTTGTGGGACTTTGCAGGGAAGCTAAGAGAAAACTGTAAGTACAAATACACCTATAATTAAGTACTGCAACACATTTTATAATGGGAGGCCATGATTTATTGTAAAAAAACTTTGTACAATGAACTGCAGTAAAAAGTCTGTGACACGGAGGAGGGACAGCTGTATGTTCCGGCCAGGGATCGGCAAGGTGTCAGTGAGTGAATGCTTCTTGCGGGGTCCGCCACGCTCGTACAAAAAAAAAATGGTACGTCCCAGGCCGACCCCCCTGTCCATTAGCCATTTTGGTACGTTCCTGCCCACGTGACGTGCAGGAAGGTTTTTGTTTCCTTGGGACGGCCGCGGAGCGAGCAACAGAGAAGGAGAGGAGAAGCAAGCACGGTGGGGGCTGAGCGGCAGAGCCTGAGGCTGTTTCACGCTGCACTGGTAAGCCAGCTGGGGGAGGGAACAGCAGCAGCTGAACTGAGTGAGTCTGGGACTGGCTGGGGGGAAGCTGCAGCTGCAGCTGAGACTTGGTGTCCTGGGGCTGAGTTTTTTTTTAATCAAGAAGAGATTTATTTTCATTTTGTCGTACAATACACTGCAAGATACGAGCTGGGGCTGAGTTTTTATGGCCCACGCTGGTGCGTTCTGCAGAGGTCACAGAAAGGCCTGGTACACGCCGAAAGCGTGTGCGTTCCAGAGCGGTAGCTGCTGGAACGCACCGCGATCGCTGTGAAACTTCACCCTTGCATTTTGGGGCAGGAGGGGGCATGGTGGTGCATTTAATTCAATGGCACCGCTTCCCAGGCCCCCCTGCCCGCAGTGCGATTGAACG
>NW_017307068.1:143476-167943 GCF_000935625.1 Nanorana parkeri | reverse complement strand
CCAGTGGCGGATCCAGGGGGGGGCAACGGGGCAATTCCCCCCCCCTGAGATTAGTGCCGCTCCTGTCCCGACTCTTGCGTCCACGGCCAGCCACCCGCAGTGTGTAGTGACAGCTGTCCCTCCTCCGTGTCACAGACTTTACTGCAGTTCATTGTAAAAAAACTTTGTACAATGAACTGCAGTAAAAAGTCTGTGACACGGAGGAGGGACAGCTGTATGTTCCGGCCAGGGATCGGCAAGGTGTCAGTGAGTGAATGCTTCTTGCGGGGTCCGCCACGCTCGTACAAAAAAAAAATGGTACGTCCCAGGCCGACCCCCCTGTCCATTAGCCATTTTGGTACGTTCCTGCCCACGTGACGTGCAGGAAGGTTTTTGTTTCCTTGGGACGGCCGCGGAGCGAGCAACAGAGAAGGAGAGGAGAAGCAAGCACGGTGGGGGCTGAGCGGCAGAGCCTGAGGCTGTTTCACGCTGCACTGGTAAGCCAGCTGGGGGAGGGAACAGCAGCAGCTGAACTGAGTGAGTCTGGGACTGGCTGGGGGAAAGCTGCAGCTGCAGCTGAGACTTGGTGTCCTGGGGCTGAGTTTTTTTTTAATCAAGAAGAGATTTATTTTCATTTTGTCGTACAATACACTGCAAGATACGAGCTGGGGCTGAGTTTTTATGGCCCACGCTGGTGCGTTCTGCAGAGGTCACAGAAAGGCCTGGTACACGCCGAAAGCGTGTGCGTTCCAGAGCGGTAGCTGCTGGAACGCACCGCGATCGCTGTGAAACTTCACCCTTGCATTTTGGGGCAGGAGGGGGCATGGTGGTGCATTTAATTCAATGGCACCGCTTCCCAGGCCCCCCTGCCCGCAGTGCGATTGAACGTGTGGCAAAACTTTGCCAGCGTTCCGTTCCACTGCAAACGCAAAAAATAGGGCTTGTCCTAATTTTTTGCGTTTGCAGTTAGGCCTTGTTCACACCGAAAGCGTGTGCGTTCCAGAGCGGTAGCTGCTGGAACGCACCGCGATCACTGAGAAACTTCCCCTTGCGTTTTGGGGCGGGAGGGGACATGGCGGTGCATTGTATTCAATGACACCACTTCCACGCCCGCCCGCAGTGCAATTGAACGCCTCGCAAAACTTTGCCTGCGTTCCGTTCCACTGCAAACACAAAAAATATGCAACTCAAAGTTTTGCGAGGCGTTCAATCACACGGCTCGCGGTACAGTACAGTAGCAGCCATTCGCTGGCCTGGTGCCCAAGGCTGAATAGGGGCCCGACATGGAGGAACCCCAGCATTGGGCCCCAATTCATCCTTGGGCACCAGCTGATTGCTGCTACTGTGCTGATTCTGTAGTAGCAAGCAGCTGGTGCCCAAAACTGAATAATGTGGGCCCGACGCTGAGCTTGTAGTTGGCCGGGAAACCGTCTTAAATAAAATATTAACCATTCTGTAAGCAAAACTTTATTTTCTGGCAGTGCCCCTCCCGAGAATAGACTCTGGATCCGCCCCTGCCTCAACCCAGTGTGAATCTGGTGTCTTTGAGGAATTTTGTTAGTGCTGACATTTTTACATCTGGAGACAGCAATAAGCCAGCAGTGAGAGCCAGTTCACACCACATCCAGTGCATTCTGGCACGGTTAGTGACAAGACACACCTTGGATTGCGTAATTAAAGCCTCCTGCGTTCTGGAGTGGGCTCGGTGGTGCCATTCAAGTCAATCGCACCACAGTCACGCCTTCCACCTACAGTGCCTTGACCCGCACTAGATAGCGAGGTACAGCAATGCCCAGTGTGATCACAAAAAAAATAGTGCCACTAGCCATGTCGGAACACACTGGATGTGGTGAGAACTGAAACAAGGCAGAATGAATAAACACAGATACACAGAGAGAGAAGAGAAAATTAACAGAGCGACTGACACAACCATAAGGTCCTAAATTGTATTTTTTATTAGAAGCAGGGAGCATAATATAATTTGGGAAGAAACTGCCCCAATGACTCCCTATGGTGCTGGATCTAATGAATTTGCTATCAAATGCCATCTTGTAAATCTTCCTTGCTCACATTTGTATTGACAACTGGACAGCAAGGGGAATACGTTACTAAATCAACAGCAAGGCTCTGAAGGTGGTAGAGAATGAGGATACTCATTCATATACTGTAAATGTATTTGTATCCCACTACCAACACAAATCCTTTATTATAGTTGAAGTGCCACTTCAGACAAAACTTTTTGACACAGTGGAGGAGCATTATATCACTGTGATGTTTTTATTGTTGTTTGTATATTGGGAAGATTCTGCCTGACTACTTGTGTCATTACTGGGACAAAATCGCTCCCACCAAGGCACACAGCAATAAAGTATTATTTTATTAGTAGAGTGGGTGAGGTTAAAAACTTATGTCGGTTTGTATTGAAGTCTGTGTGCCCATTAATGAAATTGCACATCCTGTTTGTTCTCCAGATCTGTAGTTTTAGATTCACTAACAAATTTAAATGGACTTGAATAACAATTTAAACCTGAACGCTAACAGTTTTTAAGAAGTTACAGAAACCTTTTTCCTTTTGGGATAATGGTTTTATATAAATGTAAGATGACCATTGTAAACACCCATTAGTGTTAAATTGTTTGTCTCAACCCTCTATCTGCCACATTTTCTGGACAGTTTGGTCTGATACAGGAAGTTTAAATATAACAGACTTACTGGCCGGATCCCCATGTGAAAATAAAGGAAAAAAAGCCTAAAAAAAAAAAAAAAGAAGAAGTATTGATTTAAATATGCTTTAAGTTTCACCAACTCTGATCTGCAAAAAACTTTATATGCCATTTGTAAATGTTGCTAGTAAATTCAGAGGTCATTGCTATAAATTCTATAGAGATCCATGCTGTATAATGTGCTATTCAGATGAATACATGGTATTGTTATACAAAATGTCAGATTTTTTTTCCAGGCACAAGAATTGGGAAAATTAACAAAAGCATGTCCCTTGAGCACATTAACAGCAGTCTATGTACACTGACGCTGGTCCTGATTGTTCTAAAATAATTTAAGGATGAATTGGCGCCCTGAATTAAGGCTGTAAATACTGATAAAAGCAATGAAAGGATTTCCTGTGCTTATGTTGTCTAAGATAAGCAAGAAGAATTAAAAAGCTGCTTGCTTCACATTCAGTGAAAACTTCTCCATACCCATAATACATACACAGAACCTTGCTTTAACAAGTACAGTGTGGGTGTGTATGATCTAATATAAAAGGCCCAGTACAAATGAAAATAACATTTCTTTTATAGGTGAGAGGACCTTTATCTTCTTGTATCCTTCAAGAAATAAAGATACGCTGTTTCCAGACCATTTCATTCAACAAAAGCTTATATGTGCATATAACATATTTATGCATGTTATTTACCTGTAACTAGGGATGCACAGATACTAGTATCGGTGCCGATACATAGTATTTGGGCAAGTACTCGTACTCGCCCAAATGCTCCGATACAGGAACTTCCGGTCAGAGGGAGATTTTCTCTGACCAGCAGTGTCGAGAGGGAACATGGAGTCAGGAAGCTGGCTCGATGCGGTTTGGCCGGCTCGATGCTGATTGGCCGGGAAGCGGCTTCCCAGCCAATCAGTGTCAAGCCGGGCAAACAAATCTGATAATATGGCGACACGACCCCCACCATGCAGACAAATCATTCCCCTCACATAGATCCTTAGCAGCAGTCATTACCATACCAGTCCATTGGCCAGCTGGGCAGACACCGCTCTCCAAGCTCTCCCGGATCTGCCCACAGCTCCTGTGTGCACAGCACCCACGTGATCAGCCCTCAGCCTGCTACTGTGCATGCAGAGGATTTCTGAATGAGAGTGCTGGGCAATCTGTGCTTGCGCAGTAGCAGGCTGAGGGCCGATCACGTGGGTGATGTACACACACACGAGATGTGGGCAGATCCGGGAGAGCTTGGAGGGCGGTGTCTGCCCAGCTGGCCGAGGGACTTATATGGTAATGACTGCTGCTAAGGATCTATGTGGGGGGGAATGAGGTGTCTGCAGGGTGGGGGTAGTGTCACCATGTTGTTAGATCTATCAGCTCTATGCTACCGGAAGTACCGGTACTCCTTATCAGCGAGTACCGAAATATAAATATCGGTACTGGTACTCGATACCGAATAACCGGTATTGGTGCATCCCTACCTGTAACTCCAACTATCTGACACCCTGTACATTACCTAATGATCCCCTACCCTTCATTAGGGAGAAGATGGATACACTCAGAAAATCTGCCTAAAACAAGGGTATCATCGAACAGAAACTAAAAAATAGGAGTAAGTGGATAATCCATAATCAGATATTGTTCTATTGTGGCCCCAACATACATAAGGATCCAGTTAAGTTAAGCTGCCAGGTAAGCACATTTTGCTCGTACTAATTCTATATTTTAATGCACTGCAGTTTTCCCCGGATATCCAGGGATATTAGTAGGGCTAGAGCACAGGATATAGAATTCTTGCTCCATTTGAAACCATTAAAAAAATAAATAAATCATATTCCGTTTACTTTTTTTTCAAGTTAACCTATTTCATTATTTGCAAGCATTGGCTGATGGTAGCCAGTGATGATCGGCTATCTAGTCTTTTCTGAGATTTCCCCCCTCCCCTCCTGCTGGCATACAAAAGATCTAACAACTTGCACGACCACCATGTCCATGGTAATTTCTCCTCGAATCAACCTGAATCAGGTAATTGTCTTTCTCTCTCTCTTCTCACACCACCCAAGAGCATGCACCCAGTGTGCCATTTGCAGCTCATCAAAAGCTATCTATCGTCTTAAGTGCTCATGCAGGTGGGATGGTTGCTATTTGAGCGATATTCATAATTTTGAGTTGGCTTTCCCAGTCACCCAACAGGTGAATAACAGTGTGTCTCAGTTCCGCTTTACAGTAATTAAGAAAGTATATCCATCCAAAAGGGGTGGAAACTTCTCAGATAAGCTATTACAATGTGAACTTTACTGCAATTATACATTAGACATCCTCTACGCTACAGGCATAAATGTAGAATGCAGATTCTCAGTTCTTCTTTGATTAACCCACTGCATTTGGACTATATATCGGACTCTGATTGGAGTATACTGCACCACACTTTTTTTTTATACTTACCACATTTACATATTGCTATTACTAGAAAAACAAAAAAAACTAAGACTTTGCACACCTTTTTTATACATTTAGTTGATTTCAACTGAAAGATCATTTGGGCCTTAAAACAGAACTCCACCTACATTTTTTGTTTTTTATATCTGGGAATGTTTGAGAAATTCACTCACTTTTTATGTTGACAGAATGTAAAGGGAAAGTCTTAAATCTTACTATTGTCACCCAAAAAGGAGTAGAGGGGATGTCTGTCAATGGGATTGCCTGTTCTGGTGACAATTTTAAAAGGTGTAATTTCAAGTCACTTTGGAGATACTTCCACTCACCAAAAAAAAAAAAAAAGGATTTAAAACCTCAGTTATTTATTTAGTATATGCAGTAAGACCATAATAACGAGTACAAAAAGAAAGGATTAACCCAGAACACTTTTATAGAAAATGACATTGGAGTCCCCAGAAATATACTGAAGATTGCAATTCATCTGATAGCAGTGATTGCACATACAAAGAAGACAACAAAGAGTCCCAATGTTCACCTATACAATGGTCTCATACAACTCTAGAAGCCAGAATAACCAAGAAGAGAACACTATATATAGAGAGCCTCTATACATGTCCCTGCCCTTCTCTCTCAATACAAAATCATTCTCACAACATTTCTAACCTGTTCAAGACACTCATTTCCACCGAGATGAACTTCTGGATGCCAAGTAAATGGAAAAAAAGTGCTGGAGATGTGTTCTTGATCCTCGCATGTAGTGAAGAAATAAAAGGAAGTGAGCAAGTGCCTGGTGTAAGGACTCCGAACAAAACATACATAGTATTCCGCAACTGCAGTAACTGGAAAAGCAGGTTCAGGTGGAATTGCATATTTGTACGTGTGGCAGTTTACTTAAAGTAAAATCGTAAAACTAAAGACTATTATATATTATTCGACGCAAACTATGGGAAAAGGTCAATGACAATGCATGGTCACATCTCACTATATCGGATTTCAACAATCCTTTGTGTAGCACAGGCAATAATGTGCCAAGGAGATTAGTCAGGAGATTTCACATCTTCAAAAAGTTTATTTTTTTATATGAAAACAAAATATAATGCATTTTGTGGCTAAACTGGCCAGAAATGGTGCATCACAAGACATTTTACCATCATGAATGGTTGGTTTGTAAGCTGATCCATCAGCGGAGAGGAGAGTCTGTGTAAGGACACATGTGAAATGTTGGAAGGATGGGAGCGCCACAAAGTTTGGATATATCCAGTATGAATTTTATTCTAAAAGTTGTGTAGAAGCCAACATGTTTCCGGGGGCTAAAACTTCACTTATCAGGGCTGAGAGATAAAATATAAAATAATATAAGCTGAGTGTCCAAGACTGCAATGATTAGTAGCATAATACAAAGGGAGCACCACATTCCGTAAATTAGAACAAAGATAGGCTAATATATGTATATGTATTGTGGTAGTTTGTTCCAATTCATTTATTTCGCACTGCAGTTCCAGAGGCTCCGGCAAGATGGCCGCAGGTAGACGTGCTCGCTAAGAGCTCCGGTGTCTAACCCGGGAGAGTAGAGGCTAGTGTCCTGCTACGGCATTCAGAGGGAGGAGGATCAGCCCCGAGAGCGGGCATATGCGGCCTGGGTCCTGAGGTCCAGAGAAGCTGAAAGAAGCGGTGGCTGAACGGCTCCCAGACATGTAGCTTGTCTGCAGTGAAGACTAACAGCTAAGTAGAGGGGGAGCAGCAGGAGGAGGAACAAGCTGTAATGTGGAGAGTATATTTCCCCACAGCATAGATGGGCCGCAGTACTAAAAAGGGTGCCCAGACCCCCATACTACCACAATACATAGACAGATCCTCAATAGAGAGAAGACGGGACATAGGAGGCTTCTTTTTAAAAAGTGCTGATATGACTGCTGATAAAACTGGGGGCCGTGTTAAAGAGACATATGGAGTCCGATGAAAATTTGCAGGGTGTTCCCATCCCGTCTCCCCTGTGGAATCAAACCCCTTAGAGAAAAGGAGTGGAGTCGGGGATCTGGCTGAAGTAGCGGAGATGGATAAGGGGCCCACAGACAAACTGCCAGGGACCGCACAAGTGATAAGCAATCGTCTGGCAGCATTACCCACAAGGAAAGGTATCGAACAGATTTTTAGCAAAGCTGGGAAGGAACATAAGAAGGATATGTTGGAACTGCGGGAAAGTATACAGGAGTTCAATATTCAACTTGAAGGGGTTGAGACCAGAGATACAGCAAATCTTGCAACAGCGGCACGAGTCATTACAGTGCGTGCACAGATAGATGATCTAGAAGAAGATCGTAGCAGGTGAAACAATATTCACATAAGAGGAATACCAGAGGCGGTTGAAGGGGGAAGAGCTAAGACCTGTAATCTTGGGGGTACTAAATATATTGCTGGGGCTCCCGTTGACCAAGGAGATGGAAATAGACAGAATACATAGGATTCCAGGGGTCCGGAAGTTGAATGCCATTTATCCTAGAGATGTCCTGAGCAGGATACATTTTTTCACTATGAAGGAAAAAATAATGAGCAAAGCACAAGAACTTGGGACATTGGACTATGATGGAGCTGGCATAGAAATCTTTCCTGATCTGTCCAAGTGGACATTAGACAAACAGAGAGCTCTGAGGCCATTAACCAGGGTCTTAAGGGAAAAAAAATACAAAGTATAGATGGGGTTTCCCGTTTTGTCTATCTATAAAAAAGGACGGTAAAGTAATTGAGTTCCGTAACCCAGCAGACCTAGATTTGTTTACAAAAATATTAAATATCGAGACAGTGGAGCTGGGACAATGGCCTGATCCATCGATAAATATATGTACAAAGATAGGTTATCCAGATCAATGGAGAAGGTTATCCCACAAAAATGGGACATTGAGGGTGGGGAATAAAAACATTTTTTTGGGGGGAGAGGGGAGTTTAATAAATTCCATATGAAGCATGTATGAAAGCACAAGTAATGGTCACGAGTAAAAAAAAGGGCAGGGAAGAGAGACAATATGATAATGGAATGCTTAAAGAGTTAGGGGAATGATGGTAGAACCACCAAATAAAAAAAGAATATAGAGATGGGTCAGTGGGAGCAAACAGCGTCACTCCCTCGTATAGTAAGAGGGGGAGGGGGGTTAGGTGTGTTAATAGGGCTCTGTATGCTCCCTGAGTTTTTCACAGCAGGGAAAGGGTTAAGGTGGGGGGGGGGGAAGGGATTGCCAAGTAAGGTGAGGGGGAATTATAATATAAATGATATGTGGGGATAGATGGGAATAGGTGGTGGTTCCCATCTCTCTTTCCCCCTTTTCCCTCCTTTTTTTTTTCTCAAAAAAACTAGAGGCCTTCTCTCCCGGGTTGTTTTTTTTTGGAGTGGCCATTATTTGTCCCCCCCCCCCATTAGGTAATGCACCTCAGCAGACACCCCGTATGTGGGAATGCAGGGGAACAATTGCCGGGTGTTTTGTCTGGCATACCTGATGAGGTGTATAATGGAGTAACGATGCTCCAGATGTTTTTTATGGTTTTGTGTTGTGTTCTGTGTTTCTGTATATATTGTTTTGTTGGTATTCAGTTTAATTCAGTATAATTTTTATTCATCCACCAAAGATAATAGTTTGTATAGGGTATTGATTTACACCTGGATATGGTGTTCACTAGGCAGGAATTGTATTACTTATTGCTTGGCGATACTTTCTTTGCTTTATATGGACATATATTGTGGCAATTGTTTGGATAACATGAGCATGTGCTTTATATCTTGACATGCTTGAACTTGGAGTCAAATGTATATCCTAGAATGTAAGGGGGCAAGGAGATACAGTGAAAAGGCGTGCAATATTTGATTATTTACTTATACATAAACCCTTTATCATCTGTCTACAGGAGACGCATAGAAGTAGAGAAACATGTAAAGTGGTGGAGCGCAAGTTTTGTCAACATGCATTTCATTCTTTTTACTCCAATTATGCAAGAGGTGTGTCAATACTCCTCCATAAAAAAATTGCCCTTTTCCTGTATACAGATGAAAAGGGATGCTCTTTGTTGTTTTATATTCCTTCATTGTCGTATATATGATATGGAGTGTGTGGTGGCTAATATTTATATTCCACCACCATATACTAATGATGCACTTATAGAATTGGCCTGTTTTCTTGAGGATAAACCCAAATTTCCAATTTTGATAATGGGAGATGTTAATAATTGTATGGACCAGAGTAGAGATAGACCTCCAGCTGGTCATATATCAGGAGCTACTAGCATATCTGCTTTTGCCAAGCTATGTATGGAAATGGGTCTGGCAGATATCTGTCGTCTTCTGCATGTAGAGTATACTTGCCACTCTATATTGCACAAGACACTTTCACGTATTGGGATCCTCACAAATTCTACCATATGTTGCTGCTGTGGAGATTCCTAGATGTCTGTCAGATCACTCAATGATATATACTCGGCTTACAACAACTTTCTGCTATACCCTGGCGTCTAAATCCATTTTGGTTATCAATGATCGGTGAAAGGGTGAAACTGGAAGATTATATTTTTTTCTTCTGGTCGGTTAATGTAGGCTCTGCATTGGGGTTGGTAGTATGGGATACTTTAAAGACATATCTGAGGGGGTTATGTATTAAACATGTGAGTCGAATTAAGTCCACTACAAGCCAACGTGAAAGTTTGGCGAGGCAGGCAGTAGCAGACAGTGAAAGGACATTCATATCACACCCATCGGATGTTACACAAGAGGCTTGGAATAGGGCCATAAATTATCTTGCTTCCGTTGTATATGCAAAGTCACAAAACAAATTATTTTTTACAAGGAGAGTGTTTTGGGCAGAGGGAGAGTCTACGGGCAGGCTCTTAGCCCAGATAGCCCGTTCTCAATGGGCATCATCTTATATTGGGTCAATTATGGATACATCTGCTTCTCTTTGTACAGACAATAAGCATATATTGATGTATTTTCTCCATTTTCTGCACTATTATATATTACCAGAGCAACATATTCTGATGTTGATTTGGCAGGGTACTTGTTGGGTATACATTTGCCTGCTCTTTCTGTGGCAGACGCTTTGGAACTAGAGACACCTATTACTATACAGGAGATGGAGCAGGCACTTGCTAGTTTCCCAAAAGATAAAGCTCCCAGTCCCGATGGGTTGCCAATAGGGCTGCAACAACTAATCGACATAATCTATTATTGAAAAAGTTGTCAACTTTTTCAATCATCGATTAATCGGCTTCCGATTAGTTGGCCCTGTTCACGGCTCCACACACGCTGCGCGCCGCAGCTCCTCCCCGCCTCATGCTCACCGCCCGCCCATATCCACGATCGGCACAGGGATGCGGGGAGAAGTAGTAAGGAGGAGCAGGTGTGGGGGGATGACAGGCCGATCTCAGAAGCAAGTTGCTGGAAGACTGCTCAGGTAAGCCTGCACTTTCCCACACATGGTGCTCTAAAATGTATTGCTGGGATTTGTATTCCTCTATAGCTGATGGTACATTGTGCTGTGCTGTGCTGTGCTGTGCTGTGCTGTATATATACACCATCAGCTATAGAGGAATACAAATCCCAGCAATACATTACACACTGTATGTATAATGTATTGCTGGGATTTGTTGTATTTCTTTATAGCTGGGGGTATTCTGCATTGCGCTGTATAGAGGACTACAAATCAAGGAATAATACATTATACAGCGCAATGCGAAATGCCACCAGCTATAGAGGACTACAAATCCCAGCAATAGTACATTATACAGTGGTGCAAGGCAGAATACCACTAGATATAGAGGACTACAAAACCCAGCAATAGTACATTATACAGCGCAATGCAGAATACCGCCAGCTATAATGTACTATTGCTGGGTTTTGTAGTCCTCTATAGCCGGTGCCATTCTGATTTCTTTGCTGTATAATTTTACACTTTTAATTTCACTATATTGCACACCACACTTTTTTTTTTCTTTTTTACTTCCACGGCTCCAAGCTTGCTTCTGTGATGGACTACAATCTCAATACAAACTAGTAGTCCCATCACAGGAGCCATTTTTTAAAATGTATTTTATTTTTTTATCTGATTAACTGATTAATCGGACTTAATAATCGGCTAACTAATCGATTCTGAAAATAATCGTTAGCTGCAGCTCTAGTTGCCAATAGAGTTATATGAGAAGTATAAACAAGTTATTTTGCCTCTGTTATTGCAGACATTTAAAGGAAGCATTTGAAGCGAGACACCGCCCAAACACCATGTACGAGGCTAAAAAAATATAAAGACCCCCTCCAACCAGAATCATATAGACCGATTTCATTGTCGAATAACGATGTTAAAATATTGGCTAAAGTGTTGGCCAATAAATTGTCACGAAAGATTACATCTATTATACAATCCGGTTTTTAACCTAATAAATCAACAGGGGTTAAGAATGATTCTACGTGCCCTAAATGTGGCTTTAGTCAAGGTTCATTAATACATTTATTGTGGAGATGTCCCAAGCTGATTCGATATTGGGATGCAGTACTCAAGGTTATCTATTCAGTTTTCGGTATACTACTAAATAACACACCTAGAGTATGCATATTGGCTCTATTTACGGCTAGGCGAGTGGTGGTGAGGAAATGGATATCTTCTTCTTATCCATCAGTACCAGAATGGATCTTGGAATTAGATCAGATTGTAATTTATGAACGTACTACCTATCAAAGTAGAGGGATAAGCGGAGATAAGTTTTCGTCAATGTGATTTAGATGTATACAATATCGTACACCATAAAGGCGTGTTATGGGAAGGTAAGTCGGAATGTCAGTATCCTAGCTTTGCTTTAAGTTTATATATGTATTGAATATATATATATATATAAATGATGTATATGTGTATATTTGTGTCTTTGTGTTAAATGTTTTGTAGGTTTTTTTCTTTCTTTTTGTGTATTGTATTATTAAATGGAAAATTTGTCAATAAAAAAAATATCTGATTTAAAAAAAAAACAATAGTCTGCTTTTATTCAGCATAATAAAATATATAACTGTTCATTTGACTTCCACTAAAACTTCATATTTCTGTCTCACCGACACTCCCGATGTATTAGTCTCAGGACTTTACCATATTTCTCAGCAAATACAGTCGTCAGTATCACTCAGTAGCTTTCATCAGCCCCAAGCATGACATCACACTCCTGTGTGATACTCGCACTGCTCACCCCTTGTGGGTCACTGACTCTCTCTCAGTCTTTCAGTCTCTCCAACAGGTCCCTTGGGTGTCACCGACCCTCTCAACCTCCCCCAGCCTTCCTTGGCTGTGTCACATGTGCTTTCAGCATGCACTAGAGTCTGCCTGTGGCCGTGTGCCTCCTGCACACCCAGAAATCCCCTGAGGTCTGGTCCAGACTTCTAATAAGGCTGCTTCCAGCCACCTGATTAACCTACACTGGTCATTGGCAACATCTGGTCCCAGGTCTAGAAACTCCATCCCACTATAGTTCAGGAAACTGAACTTTTATTATGTCTCTATTTTACTTTTCTGAGACAGCTAATGTGAACGGTCTATGTTTCTGTAGCCCATAACAACTATATTAAGGGTCCATTCAGTTGTGGTGCACTGCAGTATCTTGTATGTCAAATATAGTGGTCAAATATTCCCTGACATAGCTTTTAGGAGGAATGTTTTTTCATTTGTTTTACTTTGCCAGATACGCAAAGTTTAGATTCGGAACTGTTGACCCCCCAGAACATTTCCAGTTTTCACTACGGACTAAAAACACTACAATATCCCTCTTTTACTGCAAAGCAAATAAAAGGCTCCATTTACAAAGTTTGAAAACAAGGATAGGAATATTTATTTCCATCCATGTTATTGTAGTTTCCAATTCTCATTGGGAAAAGCTGCAAAATAACTGGCTTATATTCGGGTCAATATTTTTTCCCAGTTTTTTGTGGTAAAATTAGGTATCTCAGCTTATATTCGGGATGGCTTATACTCGAGTATATATGGTATACCTTTAAAAAAAGAGGGGCTTGATGATAACGTGTTATGTTTGTAAACTGAGCCTTTAATATCAATGGGTTGATGTTCTTAGATTTAAAGCGAAACGGTCAGATGGATAAAGTTCCAAGTGTAGGTGAGGTGCTGGACACAAGTTTTCAAATTAGACAGAGCCTTTGCTTGCGCCTGTTGGTTTGGGCTTGGCAACTCTCCACAAAGACACAGGAAAATTACTCATTCACTCACTTGTTATTTCTCGTCTTGACTATTGCAACTCCCTACTCATTGGCCTACCTCTACACAGGCTTTCCCCCCTTCAGTCCATCATGAATGCTGCTGCTGCTAGACTCTTTCACCTAACCAACCGCTCAGTGTCTGCAATCCCCCTTTGCCAATCCTTCCACTGGCTTCCAATAGCCCAAAGGATAAAATTTAAAATATTAACGACTTACTGTAAGGGGTTTCGGGGACAACGAGCGGCAGCAGTGCGTTCCACAGTGGAACGCACCCGGAAGAGGAATCGCCACAGTCCCGCCCCCTCACTATGACGCGGCCGATGCGTTCCACGGTGGAACGCGGAAGTGGAGTTCTGCCGGCTTTCCCGCGCCTGCTGGCTATTTAAACGAGGCTACCATGTTAGCAGGGCGTTCCACAATTGAGGATTGAACGCCCTGCTACTACACAGGACAACCCCATCTGTCTGGAGCGCCTTACCCCCACGGGTAACCGCAGGACTTCTGAGGCACTACTTACCTGCTGGAGGACTGCCATTCCGCTGCTTCCCTCCTCCAAAACTGCAAGTATACTGCATCTAAGCCTGCAGTGCATCATAACTCTGCTAATTTCATTGACTCCATTACTCTTGCATTACGGACTGCTTGAACTTAACTTGATGCATATACTTATATTATGGACTGCTTGAACTTAACTTGCTGCCTATGCTTATATCACAGTCTGCTTGAACTTACCTCACTGATTACTCTTGTATATGCTGTACTGAGAACTATCCTACCATATGAGCCAGCGTTCCCACAGGTTGCTTCTACCTATTTGTTTACGTTAATTTCAGCCTTGAGCTGTGGTCTATGAAGTAATAGTCACTATCAAGGACTTTGTGTTATGTACGGCCTATGATGCAAAGAACCTCAAGCTTGTGAGTGACACCTGAGGTTCAAGCCTGATTGCCGTTAAGCTCCTCCCAACGCTCCGCAGTTGTGATCCTACTGGTAAAGCCTCACTAGACCTGGGCGTGACACTTACAAAGCAATCCACAACTCTGCCCCCGGATAGATCTCAAACTTTGTATCAAAGTATCACCCTAACCGTCCCCTTCACTCTTCCAAAGACCGCTTTCCAGCTGCCTTGTCAACTCCTCCCATGCTCGCCTCCAAGACTTCTCTAGAGTTTCTCCCATTCTCTGGAAATCTTTACCCCAACCTGTCCGTCTATCTCCCACTCTGACTGCCTTTAGGTGATCCCTGAAGACTCATCTCTTCAGGGAAGCCTTTCCCACCTCCAACTAACCACTCAACCATCCCGTTCTCAAATAATTAATTCCCACACAACTACCTCCTCATGTATCACTTGCCCCTCCCTATTAGATTGGAGCAGGGCCCTCCTTGCCATCTTGTCTTGAATTGTATGGTGATTGTAATGTCTTCCTTATATTGTAAAGCGCTGCGCAAACTCTTGACGTTATATAAATCCTGTAAATAATAATAATAATAGCTGTGCAAGGCCAGCTTTAGTCCAATCTAAAGTTTTAGCTACTCAACCTGTAAATTACAAGCTTCACATACCACTAACTTTGTATTCTGCTGGCATGAACACAGGATCTGAAAAGTAACAGCAGATGTAGGGTGTGACTGTAACAGGATGTGAATGCCCACAGCTCTCTAGAAAATATAAAATGAACTGTCTTTTGTAATTATGAGGACAAACAGTCATTGAGGAGTGTTACATTTCTTTGGAACGGAACAAGGTAGGAAATAGGCAGGAAGCTGATATTTCGTGTTTTCTAGGAAAAAAAAATAAGGAGACGTCTACTAAAGAGACAGCAAGGAATGTTGAAGGCTTACATTATAAGCCTATTCAGTGAAAAAAGGAGCCAGTATCATTTTCACTATTTGTTTTCCATATTCAGGATTTGTGAATGTGTTGTATAATGGGGAAAGTTCATACATTACAGGTGTTTTCAACCTACGTTTGGTGACAGAGCTGAATCCCAGCTAAAAACACAGAATAAATACATATTTGAGAGCTGTTTTAGCTGCCAATGAAAAATTAAATCTATGCAGCTCTGCCACACAGCACAGCCTTGCGTAGCAGGGTACCTGATCTCTTCCTGCTGCAGTTGAGAACCACTAAAGCTGGCCATACACCAGGGGCTGACTGGCAACTTTTAGCCCAGGGGGCAAGTACAACCCAGAGGCCCATGGTGCGGCAACTTGACCCCCCTCCCGCTTTGCCTCTTCCCCCGCCTTCTCCCCGCCCGTCTGCCACTTTTGCCATCCATGTAACAGTAGTGTGAATGTATTTATCGGTTTAGGAAATGTAAAGCACACTGGTAGTGGAGGGATGCCACGTCAGGGCTGTGCGTGTGCATGACTGCTGCGACCCTGGTAGTTCTGCCACTAACTCAGAAATACATTGTACAGCATTGCAGAATGGCATTGGCTTTAGAGAACTACAATTCCCAGCAATATCATTATACAGCAATGCAGAATACCAACAGCTATAGCGGACTATAAATCCCAGCAATATTGGCCAGGTGCAGGTGGCAGCAGCCGTTCGCGATGGCATCAGAGAGGCCCGGGAGGCAATTGCCACCCTACCCCCCGGCCCAGTCCGCCCCTGCCATACACTGACTTTTTAGTCACTCTTACTTTACCCATCGATGCTAACTGCAGTCACTATTCAGCCAAACATTTTCATACCGGCTCCTTTGAAAAGTCAACTTTTGTGAAATGTGGGAGGGTCTGTTGGGGCAGCAGGGCTGGGCCAAAATTCGTGCAGTATATAGCCAGTTTTAAGCTCATCATACATGTTACAATCTGATTTGACAATCTCTGTACAATCTCCTTTAGGCCTCATTCACACTGCATTAAATCGGGCGGTACGTGTTTTTGCAGGAGGGACAGTAGCTGTGTGTGACTGCACGTAGCAGCCTTTTCTTCCCTATGGGAGGACGCGGCCGTACGCTCTAATGCGCACACCAGAACTGCACATCTGTGAGGGTCCAGGTGTCCGTGCTCGGACGCAGACAGGATCCATCAATTTAATCAAATGGTATCCAATAAGACAATCCTTGCACTACACAGTTGTTAACAGATCAAAAGGAGATTGTACTGTCAGCTTTTAACGTTAAGTTCAACTTTCTGTCACTTTACACTCTCCTCCTGTCTGCATGGTTCTTGCAGGGCGACACACCTGACTGGATCTTGGGGCTGCTTTCCTTATCCTAGCTTGAGCTCTGTTTTACAAGCGTTGCTTGCCAGATTCAGGTACATATACTGCATGAATTAAAACATTTATTATGTATTAAATGATTACAGAATCAAATTGATTTGTGCCTTTTATATCTGCCTAGAGTTCGGCTTTAAGAACAAACAAAAAAAAAAACAGATGTTTTCATCACTTTGGTATGCACAGGTTACCAATAACAAATATTTTTCTAGCAGGTGCCTTTCTCATGCCCTTGGTGCATTATACAAAGGTGAGTAAAAAAATTATCCGCACTCAGGTTATATTAAAACTTCTGTTAGCAGCACTGTCTTATCAGCGCTTTCTGTTCAAATCTACTGTCTCCCCAGTCACTGCTGCGCAGGTAGAACCAGTTACGTCAGTTCATTTGTAACTGCGGTGCGAGAAAAAGTTGATGCCCCACTTTTGATTTGCACAAAAGAAGAGCAGGGTGTAGTGATTCGTTTTTTGTGGTCGGAGGGTGTGCCTGATGCTGTTATTTATCGAAGACTTTGTGCGCAGAAGCGAGAAAGTGTTTTGTAGCGTAGAAATGTGTATGAATGCAAGGGCATTGTGATCTTGCATGACAACACACCTCCGCAAACCTCTGTCCACACTATTGACAATGCAAAAACTTTGCTTTGTGGTATTAAAGCATCCTCCCTATAGTCCTGATCTTGCTCCATTGGACTTTCACCTGTTTGGTTCCCTGAAAGCAGCCCTATAAGGACGAAGACTCACTTCTGATGAAGAAGTGAGGACAGTGGTGCATTCGTGTCTCGCAGCTCAGCCTAAAACATTTTTTAATGAGGGAATAAGAAAGCTTGTTGACAGATGAACAAAGTGTATTGAAAAGCAAGGCGATTACGTCGAAAAAAATTATGTATTTGTCTTTTCTAGAGATTGGTTAAAATAAATTCTACAGCCAGATAATTTTTGACTCACCGTTGTACAGTATTTCAAGACAACAGAAGTTGCATTCTGAGTACTGTTTGATCGATCATTCCCCCTCCAGCCCATGATGCTCCCTAAGTAGGAATGTCTGCCAACAGAAGCACCAAATAATCAGTACCAAAAATCAGCAAGCAGGAAATCAAACTGACTCGAGGATTTGTTTACGAAGGTTATGAACCCACTCTGTCTTTACTGAGCTCCTCTATGGTATAGTATACCACAATCCATTCCCTGCAGCTTAATTGTACAGGAAACCAGTGCATGAATAATAAAAAGCATCTAAATTGCTTATAAACAATTGAATATCAGACACACGGCTAAATAAACAGTTTAAACAAATATATTTACATCGCAATCTGCACACCACTGCCACACTGCACAGCCAGGTAAGAGAAATGCCTATTGAACGTTTCAAAAATGAATCTTCTAACGTTCACCTCCAGCTTGCTCAATAGACAATGGCTCTGTATCATCACCTCAGACAGTAAGCAGGGAGGTGATCCAGGAAGCAGTAAATTTGAACCAGGAAGTAGTAGAGTGATGCCCAATGTGGGAGAGAAGTGTAAACCACTGCCTGAACAGAATTGCAAATACAGTATATATATAATTTAACAGCACACTTCAGCTGTTTGCCCGAAGTTCCATCTAAAATGCAACATCATTTAAAGTGTATACCTAGGCAAAAGTAAAACAAGTACTACTTCTTTGCAATACATACACATTTCTTTAATCCCTTTAAATATTTAACAAGTACATAAAAAAAAAAACTGTTGATCTGCCAGAACTCCATTGTATGTTCCTAACTTCCTGCTTGAGCCAACAAAGGGACTTATATTCCAGACATGTACTGCATATGCTTCACGTTCAAGCTCAGTATCAGCTTAAATCAGCAAACTGCATTTCTTCAAGTGAATAGATAAACTGATTCAGAGCCTTGCAACAAGTAGATACCATGGAAGACGAGTACAATTAAAAAAAGGGAAATTTACATGACTTTTGGTTTTAGCTGCAACCATCTCTTAAAAAGGTATCTCACTATTCTGTCTTTTCCTCAACACCTCATGCTTGATGTAGTAATGATCCTACCTACATTTTTTTTTCATTGTACTCTGGCTATGACCACAACATTGGTTTGCTACAGTATACTGTTCCCAATCAGTTTCTGTGTATCTTTACTATTCAAAATCCGCTTCCTCATCCTCTGCTTCCATACTTTACCTTATGGGGTTTGCTGACCCTGGTCCCTGGGTTAGTGACACCACCGGAGACAGGGTCAGCATTGTTGTCTCTTTCAGAGACTTTTACTTGACTGCTGTACCAATGACAGACTTGTATGCCCTTATCTGCTCCCAGCTCAGGGGCATTTACACCCAATGCTCTTTGGCCCTTGCACTGGTGTGACATTTAAGAATTTGGTGCTTGATGATTCACTCAAAGATGGCCGGCAAACAAGGAGGTAGGCTTTCCCGGAGCCTTTAATGACCAACAACATTCCAGAACATTACTGATAAGTAGGGATGCACCGATATATCGGCCGAAAATGGCACTTTTGGCTAAATGCCGAAAGTACCATTTTTGTGCTGATACATCGACGCATCCCTGCTTTCTATCCTCCCCGCTGGGACACAGGGAGAGAAACTGTGACAGCCGGCTGAGCGCTGCGGTAGGAGAGCGCTGTGAGCTGCCGGCGTCTCTCCTCCCGCACCGCTCAGCCTTCTACCACAGTCCGGCAGAGTGGTGTGGGGGCGGAGACAACTCACGCTGTCACAGGAGGCTGAGCTCTCCTCCCTGCACCGCTCGCTCAGCCTCCTGCGACAGCGTGTCAGAGAGGAGAGCGGTACAAACACTCAGCGATCAGTGAGTGTTTGTACATAATTGAGGACATGGTATGGTTACTATATCCTCAATTATGAATGAATGGGAAGTGATCTACATCACCTCCTGTTCATTCATAATTGTGGTTATAGTAAACATACTCTGTCTTCATGTTATCAATGAACAGGAACACTAAGTATAGAGGATTCCTGTTCATTGATAACAGGGGCTGCAGAAAAAGAGATTGAGGACTTCGTGTCCTCAATCTCTTTTTCTATTTTAAAAGAGAAATATCAAGGGTCTGTTTAGACCCCTAATATTTCCCCAAAGCCCCTAAACGTAAAGTAAAAAATATTTAATAAAAAATGAATAAATACAAATAATTTTTTTTTTTAAGTTTATAAAAAAAATTAATATAAAATATTAAAAACATTTGAAAAAATTAAAATAAAAAACATTTTCGGTTTCGGCCCGATAATTGTTTTATTTCGGTTTCGTTTCGGTTTTGAAATTTCCATTTCGGTGCACCTCTACTGATAAGTATGTTTGATGTTTCTTCCCACAGTCCCAAGGGTCTCTATTTATGCAGTCATCAAGTGTCTCTACTATTACTGCAGAAACTCTTCTCTTTAAACTAGCAAAACTTTTACCAAAGCCAACACTATGGCCAAACCTTTGAGATCCTGCATTTCCAGATGTTCCACAGCACACTAGGCGTAGTCTCAAGGTAACAGATGCTGTTACTGAATTTTCATTGGGCCCATTACATAGCTCACAACTGTCCCTTATTTCAAGAGATTGTCTCTTATTTGGAACCAAAATACTGTATGTCCCCCTTTTTGGTCTGATCTACAGACTTCTATGAAAATGCACTATATATATTTAAGTACTAAAAATGTTTTACAGCACTAAACCTTAATCCAACATCTATGATATTGCACTGCAATTTTAAAAAGGCTAGTATACAGGAAAAATAAGTGGTTTAAAAATGTACCCGGAACTAACCAGAATAAAATTATTACCTTTGAAAAACTTGCATATCAACCTAGAGCGTCCCCCCATAAAGCACTCAATGATGCGGTGTTGCTGGCTTGTTTATCAATCCATGTCATCATCACTTCAATCATCTTGAGCATTCTAGTTTTTTAACTTTATTTTATTTGGAGGGTTTAGTAAATGGCTGTGCCCTAAAACTCAGTATTTCATTTTACTGTATACTTAGGCGTTCTTAGATTAGTCCCTGACTTTTCTATAGTCAGTTCTATAGTTTTATCTTCGCTAAACGAGATGTATATCTTTGTGACATGATGCTTGTCCAAAAAAAGGCAAAAGTGTAAATGGGTGTTCTTCATATGTGGGTAGATTACATCTGGACAATGTGACATTTTTCCTGCACCAAATAGTGATGCTTCCTTTTTCTGTGCTCATTGTTTGTGGCTCCTTTTTATATATCTGTATTTTATAGATGCAACAACAAAAAAATATCTGACTTTTTTATTTTATTTTTTTATTTAACCAATGTTGTTTTTTTTGCATGACACGTTGTCTAAAAAGCTCGTCATTTCATCCTTACATCCTATGCGAGGCCACGTGAATACTCACATAAGGGCATCTGCAAGATTTATTTTTCCACTTGACAGGTGCATCTACTGGACTGAGTAAACAGGGTATGCTGGGTAAACTCTACATATGTAGCAATATACAGCACCTGATTGTACATGCACCATGAACACAGAACAAAAGGGAATCAGCATTCAACCCCATTCCTGATAGTATTTTCCCCATTTATACAGTACGTAGGTCTAGTGCTTTCCGGGTCCTGTTATCACACATTATATAATGTGCATTTGGTGAGTATTGCAATGCAAGTTGCTCCTCCCTTAAACTGGACATAAAGCTTATTTAATAACAATGTAGTAAAAGACAGATATCACATTATAGCCATTTAGTAACAAAATCTTCTGAATAAGCAAAACGGGTCAACTCTTTTTCAATAATTGGAGTAGTTCAGATCAGCAATTAAATCCCACAATTAAGTCCCTGTTCCCACCTAGGCGTTTTGAAGCTCAAAGCTAAGCGCAACAAAACTCTCAACACAAGAAATCCCATTAATTTCTATGGCCCTGTTCACACCTGAGAGTTGTGTCCAAGCTGAAAAAAGCCGAACACTGGAAAAGGTACGTGAGCTTTTTTCAGGCAGAATACAACACGTTTGGCTGCAGAGACTTCAATGCAAGCACATGAAAACACACGACACAAGTAATTTGCACACTCCTGTGTGCGGTTTTACAAGTTTCTGCGCATGTCACTGCATTTCAATCTGTTTAATATAACACGCATCTTTGTATATACTGTACATGTCTAATGCATCTTTGTATATGCGTGTTTAACGCACGTAAAAATGTGCAAAACCATGCTAACCATGCTAGATGGTACGCTAAACAAAATGTGCGCCAATATGCATGAAAACGCTGACGCCTAGGTGTGAACGGAGACTAATAATTATATTGAAACAAAAGCATATACCATACATACTAAAGTATTAAAATAGCACAAAATAATATACAAATGGTCCAGGCTGGAATACGCCATGTACTCAAGTCCTGGGACTTTTCTGGCATTAGGGGCCAGAGGTTCCTACTTATTGCACATGTTTTTGCGCCTCCTGGCTGCTAATAACCAGATCCTACCTGCAGCTCGCTTTTACCACTTTCATCTCACAAGAGACTGTCAGAAGCTGTAGACATGCTTCAAGAAGATCTACCCCCGAACTGCAAGGGTTAGGTGCTCGTGGCGTCCAGGGTGTAAAATAAAGGTTATACTCACCTGAACCTGAAGCCAGCTTGCTGTTAGACCAGTACATCCAGCCTCTTTCCCCTTCCGCTCCAGTGGTCTAAGGCCTGGTTCACTCCTGCGCCTTTCCATTTGACAGGCTGGAGGGAGCACTCAAACAGCCAGCTGCGAGGTTCAGGTGAGTAAAACGTTGTTATTTAACACCCTAGAACACGGGTGGGCGAACTCCGACCCTCCAGCTGTGGTGAAACTACAAATCCCATGATGTATTTTTCTCTGGGAGTCATGCTTTTGGCTGTGAGAATCTTGCAATGCCTCATGGGATTTGTAGTTCCACCACAGCTGGAGGGCTGGAGTTTCCCTACCTCTGCCCTAGATTAAAATAAGCACTTAACCCTTGCAGGAGTAGCTTCACTGCGATGGTTAAGAATAGGAAAAGTTTCATGTGACCATGTCACAGCAAACTATCAGAGACTTCAAATACTAACAAAGCCTAATACTGTGACTAGGAGATCTGATGAACCCCAAACTGAGTGGAGAATATAAGGTGTCATACTGAACGCAAAAAAGTCCCCAGCACACCTGCCAGCTGGCCTGCAACAGAACAAATTACCCTGTCTAACAGTATGCGTTAAAAGCAGAGGTTTTAGTTGCACAAACCTTTGGCCAAAAATATGTAGAAGCCACACCGCCCCATCAAAGCACCTCTGTAAACTGTATACTGAACACAGTGCAACCCTCATTTCCCCAAAATTCAAACGCCATTAGATTTCAAATCTTGTCTGTGGGCACAGGCAGAGTCATGTAACACATCTTATATCACCCCTCACTAGAAATAACCAGCTCAAGCAGATCACTTTGGAATGCATATGCAGTACTTTAAATCTGGAAAACCTGTTCATGGAATCCCATCATAAAAAAAGCATTGAGCAGAGCCTGGAAATACAGAACTTTTCATGAAGCCCTGTTATAAAATAGGCTTTAAAGAAGAGAACTATATATAATATTTCACAGTTCAGTCACCTAACTCCCACGGTATATGTTGCTTTTTATCCCATGCTTTTGTGTGCAGTACAAGCCGAGATCCAGATGGTGATAGCAAGCCCCCTTCCAGTTTTACTGCCTGTGATGATTCCTCTCTCTACATACCTGTGACCTTGCTTGTGTCTGGAAAGTGCAGGGACAATGAGATAAGAGCTGCCAATCAAGAACAATTACATTTTTCAGCGCTCTCAGAACTGAGAAGGGTGTGCGTCTATGAAGAAACAGGTGGAGAATACCTGTAAAATAGCTACAAAAACAGGAAAACAACAAAAGCGCCCCAACTTAACAAATCGATCTGAGGGTATGATGAATGAAAAAGTGGAAGGAGATGATGTCATACTACCAAGATGTCCCTGTGTGAATTGCTTAATATGGGAGGCCGTAAGGGAAGGGTACATCAAAGGGCAAAATCCCATGACAGATCTCGTAAGGAAAAACATGTTGTAGGTGAAAGCAGAGTCCAACAGGGCACTAACAAGAAATTTTGTTTAGAGTCATCAGGGAATGGAGAAACCAGGGCTAACTGCTGGTGTAATTATAGAGAAGTGATGGATATCTCGGAGCTGTCGCAGGCAGAGGACGTCAGCGCTGAATGCTGTGAGCGGGCCCGCTGTGTCACTAGTCGATGGACAGCGAGGGAAAGTAAATGAGATGTCCGGTGTCATCGCTGGAGAGGGCTCAGAAACAGTTGTAGTTGTATTGCGGCTGAGTGGAAACCACACATTAGTGTTGTATATGGAAGCAGCGTGGATGGCAGGGAGTCGTGAGGTCCTGTCAGTGGTGGACCCATGCGAGCCACTGGTGCCAGGATGGAAAGCAGGAAGGGAGAAAGACAATGTTCAATGATCTGACCAGCAGGATGCTGTGGAATATTGTAGAAATGTATGGGCCCATCTCCTTTTCAGAGCAAGGTCGGGAATAGGGGTGGTGTGCTGTTGTGTCTGGATCTCAGCTTCTACTGCACACAGAAGCACTGGATAGAAAGCAACATATACTGTGGGAGTTAGGTGACTGAGCTGTGAAAAATAACACAAGGTGAGACTTCTTCCTTAAAACATTCCAGGAATGGTTGGAAGCAATAAACATTTGGGATCTGTTTTTTAACCCCTTCGTGACTGACGACGTACAGTGTTTACACAGACTCCCGGTGACTTTTGCCGCCGGGACTCTGTTTAAACTTGTAGAGCCGACTGTCGGCTTTACAACAGAAGCGATCCTGGCGACTTACCTGTCGCCAGATCGCTTCTGCGTCCCGAAGAAGGGGCCGCCCCCCCCCC
>NW_017307068.1:132961-143426 GCF_000935625.1 Nanorana parkeri | reverse complement strand
TCTATGGACTTTTTGGGGTACTGGGGTTTTTCGCCGTTTTACGGATGCACGCAATTTGTAACCTGGGCATGTTGGGTATCGTTTTACTCGTTGTAACCTCATCTTTTATATTTCATTAAAAAAATTGGTATTTTGTTGTGTTTTGGGGCATTTAATAAAATTTTTCACTAAATATTGGGGTTTAATAAGGAGTTGCGCTAATATTGCGCAACATAAAAATTTGCAACTACCACCATTTTATTCTATAGGGTCTTGGCATTCAGAAAATATATAATGTTGGGGGGTTTTAAGTAATTTTCAGGCCTAAAATGTGGAATATAACTTGGGTACAAAAAAATGAAAAAAAGGCCTCAGTCATGAAGGGGTTAATTGCCAGATCCAAAATGTACACATAATCTATAGTCCCAAGTATGATAAAATTACATTTATAACAGGGATGCACCGATACCAAGTACCGTACTCAGTACAAGTAGAGGTATAGATACTTTTCCAGCTCCAAGACTAGACTAGAGAAAAATTCACAAGTTAGGCGGCGGCTGTCATTTGTAAGGAGCACACGGAGCTCCTGGGATTTGTACATCTCTGTTTTAATGTACGATTTTGTTTTTATAAATATATATAAGTGATGCACTGATACCATTTTTCCAAGTACAAGTACTGATACTTGTCCAAGTCCTCACAGACACAAGTACTGATACATTTTTGTTTATTGTCATGTGACAGTTTTTCTAAAACAATACAGACTAATGATTTCAGGACAGTGGTGGAGCGCCAGAGCTAGGTCCCAGCTGCAACCGTTGCAACCCTGGTAATTCTCATGAAAATGCCAAGTATCAGCAGTCCTACATCACGTATTGATAGGCAGCCTGGCTTCCTAACCAATTAGGTAGCCGGACCGCACATCATGACTTGCGTCCCGGCTTACCGATTGGTCGGGAAGCCACGCTGCCTAGAAACAAGTGAAGTCGGCTTCCTAGCCAACCAGGAACCCGGGGGTCGGGTCATGACATGCCGCCCAGCTTCCTGATTGGCTAGGAAGCCGGCTTCACTTTTTGCTAGACAGCCTGGCTTCCTGACCAATCAGGAAGCCGGACAGCACCTCATGACTCACAGCCCGGCTTCCTGATTGGGCCAGGAAGCCAGGCAGCCTCTGAAGCCAGTGTTCTTTCGCTAGAACACTGGCTTCACAGGTAATCAGGAAGTCGGGCGACGGGTCATGATCTGCCGCCCAACTTCCTGATAATCGAGACACAAGGTACTAGTATCTGGTACTCGGTATCGGTGAGTACCGCAAAAAATATCGTTACTCGTACTCGATAACGAAAAAATGGTATCAGTGCATCCCTAATACCAATTGCTATAAATCAACAATTTAAAATGCCACAAAAAAATATAAATCCTTTTGGAAAGTACTGTTGAGAAAGAGTTAAAGCTGAACTGTGTCATTCAAACCCCAGGTTGTTGGCCATCTATATCCCATTCAAGAGATTTCCCTTCACTTCCTTTCGACACAACAGGAAGTTAGAAGAAACCTCTTCAAAGTGAGGTAAATCACCTCTTGGAGAATAGTCATTGGGGCAAGTGTCCTCATTGGAAGATTTCTACTCTATTCTTAATCAGGTGACAACTGAAAAATTTGGATTTTCCTTTACTGTCAGTCCCAAAACCCAATGTAACCGGGACAAATAGAGAATGTAAGTCTCTCAAATAGAATCACAGACAGCAACAAAAACCTGAAAAAGTTTAATCTATCAAGAACTCAAAAAACAGGTTTAATATTGAAATAACTGAATGTTGAGGACCATTATAATGACAGTGCCTGTTTATGAACATATATAAAAAAAGAATAGTGGCCAAAAAAATTCAACCCTTGAAATCATATGGATACCACCCAGAGCTTCTAACAGTATATCATTCTGATTATTCATAGTTTACACTGGAAAAATGTTCACATGATGTTACCATATGACTATACCAGATAACTTTCATATCCTGCAGCAGTCTCTGACATATGGCAGATACATTTCCATTGCCATTGCTGGCAGGAAATTTGTTCTATGTACAGAACGGTATCATCTCCCTCATGAATTAGAAGATACTTTTAGTTCTGTCGGTGCTATTTCAGGTACTAATCATGAAATTGTCTGGAAATTATGGGCCAGACAAACTGATGCCAGTGCGCCAAATATTTGGTGCAAAGAAATCTGCTTTTTTGGCATGTGCCAAACAGTAGTTCATTTTGAAAATGAAAGGTGCGACCAGCGCACCAATTGTAAAAATATCCCAAGTGCGACTTTTCACACAAAATTCTGTGCCAAATAAAAAATGGTTTATAAATATGAGCTCATCAATATTTGATGCAATAGAGGTGTACAGTAGTGCGCCAAGAGGATGATGGAGCAAGACAGTTACACATCCTACCAAATGAAATACATATTAGACATATGATGCTCCAAAATAGGATGCCATGTGCGACAATTCACATTCCTCAACAATAGCCAGTCTTACTTCATCTGGCCCGATGTTTGGATGGTCCAAACAGGCAATAGTTTTCTCATCACTGATTACTTCTTTTTTTGCAAATCTCAGCGACATATACAGCAAGCAGCTTTCGAAACGAAACAAAAGTTTCAATGCCAAGTTTAAGGAAGCATGCTTGCACAAGAGCACTGTTCAACACATTACACATTAATGGCATGCAAACAAACATTTGTAATCTACTATATGGTATGGATCCTCAAACAAGGCCTAAAGCCTACCCAAAAACAAAGGCAAAAATGCCCCTGGAGTTAGGTTACATTATTCTCTCACTGTGGAGAGATTTCTTCTCTCTTGTTGTGTAAACATGACAGGAAGTGAAGGGAAATCTCCCCAGTGGGATGCAGATGGCAAAGAAAACCTGAGAGGGGGTTTACTTGTTCCCCACTCTATCCATAATTTAAAAAATGCTTTCGCTTTAGATATACTTTCATAATATAGGTATATGAAGTCTCATTTTATGAGGACAAGAGATGACTGGTAATTCAAATGTCCCATTCCACTTGTCTCTATTTTCCTACAGAAGCAAAATTACAGTGTACAGTGAGACTGCAAATACAAAACACTTCCTTGTCTCACATGAGTTGTGAGTACAATTTTTTTATGTGCTCCTTCCTCTGTGCACAATCAGGGAAATTTATCAAAACTGGAGCAGATATGCATGGTATCCAACCAGCATCGCTCTTTCATTTTCAAATCTTAACTGAACAAACTGAAGAGAGAAGCTCAATGGTTGCCATGGGCACATTCCGTCTGCTCCAGTTTCGTGTTCTCTCATGCTATAGTTATATAGTAAATCTGAAGCACACTTTCAGAGCCATTAACACTTTCTGGTGCATTGTATTAACACACGGCACATTAAACTGACACTAAACTCAGGCGTTAAATATTAAAAATACATTCAATACCTTAACCATTAACAAAAAAGTATTTTATTTGTGTATCACTTGGCTTTAGATCCTCAAATCATCTCTGAATTGGTGCTGACACTGTCCTTCCTTCTGGAGGGTGGATACTTTTGTTCCCTGCGGTCCCTTTGTGTGTTGTAAGTAGCAACCCCCCAGAAGGAAGGACAGTGTCAGCATGAATTTAGAGATGATTTGAAGATCTACAGCTGAGTGATACACAAATAAGATACATTTTTGTTATTAGTTATAGTACTTGAACCTGAGTTTAGTGTTACTTTAATCTGAGTTATATTGCACAGTAATGTGTGTTGAGTTTAGGCAGACAATTCAAATGAATTGGCTGTTAATGCACCAGGACAAACAAAAAAGATATACATAATTTCGTCCAATGCAACTCACTACACTACATGGTAATGCATTACAATGAGATGTGGTATACTGAAATATACATTATGAGGGTTATTCATAAAGCTAGCCAAAGGATCAGCCGTAGCTCCGGCTGATCCTTCAGCAGCCGGAGCCCTTCGGTTCAGTCAAACCGAAGGGCTACTGTACAGAGCTAGTCACTATAGTCTGTACAGCTCCTGAAGCTAGCCGAGCGGCTCAGCCTTGCCACGGAGGTACAGAGTAGAATGGCCGAGCCGAATGCCACTCGGCGGTATTCGGCTATTCACTCACTACCATTCTGCCTCTATAAGAATAGACCGAACAGCAGCGAGTACTAGCCTGCCGTAGCTCTTCACTTCACGATGTACGGCTAATTTCAGCCGATGTACGGCTGAAATCAGCTGTACAAGCCTGAAGTGAATAGCCAAACAGTGTTCGGCTCTCTTCACTTTGGGTGGGTTATTCACTTGGCTGCCTTCGCCAGCTTTGTAAATAGCCCTCTATGTGTCTTGAAAGTGCAATACATTTTGTGTGCCATTAACTATGTATGACATGCAACTACAATGTGCAAATGCATGTAATATCCATTGTTTCACCAACAGCAGGGACTAGGTGAAGTTTGTATCGGACTAACTCATACTGAATAATAGAAGATCTCACACAGATTCTGTTCCTCTTGTGCTTCTCTCAGTACTTACCTTTCCTGCTTCTTACTAACTGCCCAGAGTCTGGAAAATTGGCTATTTTGTTGCCTTGGGTTGAAGCTACAGTTATCCCTTATAGGGGATCTTAACTCAAATGGTAACTTAAAGCAACGTTAATGATCTTCCTGGGTGGATGAATGAGAAATAAATCAATGGGTTTAATAATTACCTTTCCTTGAGAACATTCTTCTTTTAATAATTACCTTTCCTTGAGAACATTCTTCGTTAGCCTTCCTCCATTGCCAAGGCATCTGATCACATGATTTATGAAGAGGAGGGTCATAGATCAGAATGGCAGAGATCAGGTGACCAATTGTCTAGGTTTCTGACCATTTGACCAACACTGGAAGGAGTATGGTGCATTACTTTCCCCAGGAAAAGGTAAAAGTTTTACCTCTATCATTACTGTAAATGTGTCCATCCCCACAAGGCTGTTAAAGTGGCTTACATTAAGACTTAATTTTATCCTTCACTGGTGAATAAGGAAAAGGGAAGAAAAAAAAAAAAAAGGAAAAATGTTACTAAGTAGAGCTTTGTGCAATTGCGCTGCAATCAAACAAACAATTTGCCTATCTTTCTTTTATTTCCTGACAATGTTATGAAATGTACATGCCCCATCAAGGGGTTCTAGACAGTTGGATGTGCACTTTTCTTATCAGTCTTTATTCAGAAATAACAACTAACTTGTTATTATAGGGATAATAATGAAATACCACAAGCCACTGTACAAACACAGAGATATGGAGAGAATGCTGATCTACTACAATGGTATGTATCAAATGTGAAATGTGCTTAAAATGAATATTGTAGATCATCTCAGGCTTTCAGGACCTGTGCCAGCCTTTCAACCTGCAACTTCTTGGTAGTACAGTATGTGGTGAGAGACTTCCTCTGTGATCTTAATATCCTTATCACTGACACTACTAATAATTGTTTTACTAATACTACCAAATGTGTGTCTGTTCATTGAATGGGCTGAATAGTAAAAGAGTGGATCACTGCAGTAGAGGGAGAGCTCGGAAGTGCACATTGGTGCAGTGGCAGCGAGTGCAAAGGTGTCATTGGTGTAGTGACATGTGAAGTGGGGGCATGTGGAAAAGGTGGTGAATGTAGAGGAAGAGAATGGGAGTCAGGGGAAGTGCTGAGAGTGAGAGTAAGGCTGGCCACTCTCTGCTCTATTTTTCTCGTGCCACCCGCGGGCTGAACGAAAAAAATAGAACTGAGTCCTCCATCAACACTACTAGTGTGTCTATCGAGGAATCGCCGCTGTCAGAATACCCAAACAGTGCCAGCAGCTCATTGGCTGCCAGCTTTAGTTGTACGAAGTTTCCGGCAGGCTTCCGACTGACTTTCAACCTCCCTGTACCCCTAAAACTTCACCCCGACACTCCAGACCTTGCATCCTTCTGCCAGCTAGCAAATCTGACACTGCACACAGCATAACTGCCCCACTGCCCCTGCTCCGACTTGTCATCTTTGCAGGGCCATGCAGAGAAAAAGAGAGCCAGACCCTGGAGGTTCTGGTCTATCTGCCTACTTCCTCCTCCCTCTAGTGGCATCCCCTCTGTCCTACAGCAGCCTGTAGAGGCATGTTAGTCCCCTGGGGTTACTGTGCACATTGTGTGCACTCCTGAGGGAAGGGGCAAACTGGGTTGAGAGGAAGATCGAAGACATTCACCACCGCCATTGCTATGGATGTAATTTTTTGGAGGCCCAATATCCAAATGTATTCTTTATTTCTTTTACTTTTAGTCATTTTATTTGAAATACAACACCACTATTTATCATTCTCCCTTCCAAACTACTGAACCTTCTATATTCCTACATTAAACATGCAATCTCAATATCAGGTTGAAACTGTGAAAATAAAACTTCACTTTATTTCCAATATTCTTCTTTTACTATAAGTATAGGATTTCATTTTCTCTATATCAAGAATCTCCGGTTCTTGAGCAAAATTACAATTTTGCTTAGCTTTTCCATCATTGTGACACTAATGTGGTTTTACATGTTTTAACTTGCTGCATGCAGGTCTAAATGCTCTTAGCTCCTAGATTAAGTATGCAATGGGAGCCCACATAAGTACGAGAATGTACACTCTGAAGATATGCATGTGCATTAAAATAATGGGGGATTTTTTAATGGTCTGAGCATGCATTTTATTTTTTTACAGGTATATGTAAATAGCATTGGCAAGTTACATACTATTCATTCACATTAGTATCTGCCTTCATGGAGCTTACAATGTAAAGGTCCCTATATCACATGCATACATACGAAGGCCAAATTCCCTGTCATGTCTTTGGAGTGTGAGAGGAAACCAACACAAGCACAGTGGAACATGCAAAGTCCATGCAGATAGTGCCCTGGTCAGGACCCCATTGCTATAAACCAGATGTGCTAACTACTGAGCCCGTGTATCTTATAGCCGGGGCATTTTAAAGAAAAGCTACAATGGTTTGGAGGCAATTTAATTTGTTTTAAACTTACATCTAAACTGATATTTTATATTTTTTCATTATTTTACATAAAATCTTTATATTTCAAAACATTTCCTAAGCAATATTTTTTTTATAATCCTTTCCTTTCATAATAGAAAGCCCAGCATTTCCTTGGTGGTTGTTGGCTTTCCTTGCAGAACTGAAAATTCAGATAAGTATCCCTTCTGTTAGAAATGTAGCATTTATTTATAAATAAAGACAGAAAATATGAGCAAAACACTATACTCTCCCTTTAATGAGTTTACTTTGCTGTGGAAATCCATTTCAGTTAACGTTGCAGACAGTCATCTGAAACAGCACTGGGAGTTTAGATACTGAGTGACAACAGTGGTGCCATTATCAAAACTGAAACTCCTTGATGTTCTATTTTTACTGAGTTTTATTTTTTTAACCATAAAAAGGAAGAGGAAGTAGCAGGCAAGATACGGAATATACACTATCTTCATGGATACAATAACAATAAAGTGAACATGCTTGTATTGCTCATTGAATTTCTGATTTTGGTAAGGAAGCAAGGAAAGGTCAAAATAAACATGGTGGCCACTCACACACACTATACACTGCAATTCAGGGGAGGAAAAATAACCAATAATACTGGATTTTTAGTGATATTGAATTGCTTAATTGAAACATAAAACACCTCCTTAGTTGCTGTTCAGTGGTAAGAATTCCCCATTACATTTCCAGTCAGTGGGGGAAAGACAACCCTTAGTTTGGTGGTTAGTGAGAGGAAGACTGCCCCAACATTGTTGATCAGTGAATAGAAGAATGACTTAACATTAATGTGGGTGGGAGGATCAATGCCCCAAAATTGGTGTTAGTGGGAGGAAGAACACTCCAGCATTTACTTAAAGGAGAACTATGAGATGAGTGATTTACACTCATCCCCATAGTTAGAGCTGACGTGTGACAATTAAACTGTCACACGTCAGCTCTATTGATCGGGAATTGGGCGAACACATACCATCTCCCTGCAGAGAGCGGTCACTGTCAGTCACCGTTCCCCGCAGGGATTCCCCCCTCCCCGATCCTCCAGTGGTCAGTGGAGAAATGGACAGGGGAGGGGCGGCCACAGCTGGCTCTGCCTCTAGATTGTCGGGATCTGTCCTGGCTGCGGAGCTCTCAGTATAGCTCACTATATACTGAGCTTTGGGTCACCGGAGGAGGTTAGTATATGTCCTCCCGTGACCCTAAAGAGAACTATGGGATAAAAAGGTTACCCCATAGTTCTCTTTTAAGGAGATGCTTAGTGTTCCACGCTGTTGGATTTTGATCTGCATTGGGACTTCAGTGCCTGAACTATGCAGGCACCATGGGGTGTGACACCTAGAATGGCCTGCATGCTGCTAGGAGCCATTGACCAGGTGCCCAGGCCTTGCAATGCCTTTGTGAGCTAATGGACCAGGGACCATCGGAGGCTCATCTGGTCTTCCAGTTGGCAGGCCCAAACATCTATAAGAATTTTTGAACTTCTAATCTTGCTCATGTCAAAACTGCTTTTCTCCAAAACCAAGTCAATGGAAATACAATAGCAGCTCCAGGCAACTTAGAAGGAGGTTGATTGAACTGTGGGTGGGAGGTGCGTTTGGGGTGCCATTAAAATGAATGGCAATGCAACGCACCTCGCACAACGGAACGCATATTAGGTGCGATTGCATGGTACAGTGCATTAATCACACAGGACGGTTCGATTAACGCACTGTACTAGTACTACAAGCTCCCTTGTGTGCCCTGTAGAGGTGTTGGCAGCCAGAATGTGATGTCACTCCGGCCCAGGCACCTCTAAAGGATATGGGAGGGAGGTGTAAGCAATGCATGTATGGATGGAGCACCCTTGCGGCCACACTTCCAGCCCACCCCACCTGAAGCTAACACTTGGTGCTGGGCAGCATATTTTGAATGACTGCTTGGCATGAGAGCTGACAGTGCTGCGCTGGGGGGGGAGGCCTAAAAAAGTGGAAGGCATGCGGCAACCCACTGAACACAGGGCTGCGACCCATTTTTGGGTCACGACCCACCAGTTAAGAACCAAGGCTCTATAGCATTCCCCTCTCTCTGCTTTCCCAACAAATACATAGGGTTAGGATTAAAAGGAGTGAGGGGGCTGTGCTAGGCAACTGACTCTCCAGGAGCAGTCAAATTTTCTAGCAATTCAAAAGGCATGTTGCAAGCTAATTAGAAATAATTTATTAAAAGGAAAAACACAGTCAGCACTTAAGATACTGGATTTGTCTGTGCTTCTACCTGAAATGTTTGGTGACAGGGTCTTCAATATGAAAAGTGTTCCATAGTCTTGTTCCTGTTCAAAAAGCACCATCAACAGATACAGGCAGTTACTCCTGCAATCATCCTAATCAGCAGAAGCACTGAATGAAAACAGCCTTGGTGCCACCCATGTACACAATAAATTATCACCATCCGATATCTTTAACCAAGTCAGAATCAAATGATGACTGAGATGCCTATGCAAAACTCACATTCTCAGAAGACACCCTTGCTAAAACCATCTCTTGAGACTGCATTGGTGATATATCTGCATTTAAGTTCTAGGACTATGAAAGTGAGATCTTGCTGTTGGAGTATCCAGGATAATTAGGAAGCCAGGAGCTGACCACCATGTAGAATTGCTTGATGGGTCCACTGCCTAATATTAGACGTTTTCAAATCTTTTAACAACATAACGGAGTTACATACCTTCATGTTAAAACATGTGAAGGCATATCTCAAGGTTAGATCTCTGCCTTCATCTGCATTACATGTGCTGCCTACTAAACAGTATGTATGTGATTGTTTGCTAATGTTAGAAATTATTTAATTTGTACACTGTTATTTCTTGTTGTTAGAATGGATTCTTCATAAAACCACACCTTGGGGGCTGACAAGAAGTTGTCCACCCAACTGCATGCCTCCACTGACAAGAAAGCCTACCATATCTACAAGATGAGATGAGGTTGTTGATTTTGCTTTCATTTTCCTCCTCTATATCCTTCTTTCCTCTTCCTGATTTTACAAGGTGTGGAATCTCATGAGAGTCGGTGGAATTCAGTGTGGACTGTGAAAGAAGCTTTGTCTATTGTTGTGAAATGGTGGTAAGTGACAGATGCGATGTGGCAGACATTTTTGTCAGTGGAACATTGTCTAGCCAATGAGACAAATATGACCAAATAGCCAATAAACTATATTTGTTTTGTGGCTGAAAGAAGCTCTGCTAAGATAAACATAGGCAGCAAGACTTACAATGCAATTTTGGAGAGCCATTGCCAGCAATCTTTGTGAAGCTAATCCTTACAGAGCACAGGTAGTGACAGCAGATTAACTAGAAATAAGATACAGTATAAATAGCTATCCAGGACACTGAAAATGTAAAATCACCACAAGCCATCTTCTACAACTTCGGATCTGGGATTTGTTTTTCTATCCCTTGGTA
>NW_017307068.1:114832-132918 GCF_000935625.1 Nanorana parkeri | reverse complement strand
GTATTTTATAATAATACTTATAACCTGCTACTTCTTTGGAGCAATTTTCAGTAAAATGCACCTTCCAAAAGGCATTGAAGGTTGTAAAATTCCGCAACAGATAAAGCACTCATTAATCATAAAAGAAAGTATATACAGTCATCTAAGGTAGACTAATACCATTGTGCTGCTGAATGGGTTATTGAATTCAATTATGCACAGCCAAGACAGTATTATCTCTAGACGCTCATGCACGTGGACTTCAAATTGTGCATCCAGAAATGCAGCTTGTCACCCAGCCTACATTCCCTATAAAAAGGTAAGCAGGACCAGTATGCACACATTGATCTACACCAGGGGTAGACAACCGTGGCTGTGGTAAAACTGCAAATCCCATTATGCCACTGGGGGGGTCATACCTGTGCCTGTCAGTCTTGCAATGCCTCATGGGACTTGTCGTTCCTCAACAGCTGGAGTGCCGAGGTTGCCTACCCCGATCTACACTGGCATATTGTAAAATATGGAAAGTGTCAATTTTTGAAGGTATTTAGAAGCAGAAGGCTCAAGAGCTCTTCTTTTTGTTTTCTACTTAGTAAGGCACCACTGAGAACCAAGCAAGGAGCCAGTTAGATTTTGGGGCAACAGAGACACATATTTATCATGGTCAATGACACACTATGTAGGGAAGGTAGGCTAAGCAAGGCTCCTCAACCCGAGGATTCTCATTGTATCCTATGGCAACAGTTCACAGTAGAGCACGGTGCTCCTGCTTGTCGTAGCAAAGACGTTCAGGAGCTTTTTATGGGCTTGATCCTTTGCTTTTTCTCTCCTAGACTTCAATGGGAAAGACTGAAAATGTGTACTACTAGTCACTTTAGAACATTTTCCCCATGTTTGCAATGCGTTTTGTAACCTAACAATCACTCTCCTCTTAGTAACCCTAGTGCTTGTAACAAAATGAGGAAAGCAGGACTTCACTCGCTGGATGTTGAGCCGTTTATAAGACTGGGGAGGTCAAGAACCATTCATTATGACCCCATATGACCTGCAGCTGCTGCAATGGAAGAGATCATAGTGAACATGGCTCTGATCGTACAACAAAAGACCACAGAACAGTGGAACAGTGAATAACCAGGAAGGAGATAACAGGAAGATGACGACGATTGATGTCACAAATAACTGCTTTCCATTGGCTTACACAAAATGGCTTGAGCTTGAAAGCACATGGAAAAATGAAGAAAAAGGCTTACAAAATGCACATTTATGTGTGTAAACTGCATAAATGCGCATAAAAAAAACACTCCAAAAATGCTTGAAGCAGCTCAAGCACTGTATGATTAAAATAAAAGTACCCTTGCAGTGCCCCCTCCCTCCCCCCACTGCAAAGGTCAAATGCTATTTAAGTCTAGGGTAAACGAATAAGGTGTAATACTTACCTTACTGCTCACTCCGGCTGCTTCCCTCCATCCGTGCGACCAGTATCCTCTAGGATGCTCCGACCAGCAGACGCATGCGGACGTCATTAGTACAATGCAGGGCCAATAGACCCATAGTGAGAATGTGAGGGACCGCCCACAAAGTGTCAGAGAGAAGAGCCAGCTGGAGTGAGTAGTAGAGTAAGTATTACTCTTTATTCATCTACCCCTAGACCTGAACCAGCATTTACACTTGCAGATCAGGGGAACGGGGAGGGCATTACAAGTGTAGTTGTTGTTTTTTTAATTCTGGAGTTCAGCATTGATGCTCATGTCCTCCCGGGGAATAAATAAGTCAGAGTAAACTTACTTTACTCCCACATGTCAGTTCTGGTTGTGATGCAGCCACTCTTCTTGCCAGTTTCTAACCAGTCTTTTTACCACCCCTTTTACCAGCATCATCACATGCAATGCAGGACCAGAGGCCACTGCAAAAATTCTTATGATTTAGTAACTGCACCGCATTCCCCTCTGAAGATTTAAACAATGTGAGTAAAAGGTAACTGTTCTAACAACCATAATCAATGCCACCATCTCCTGTACAGCTTGGTCTGTAGGTAAATTGAGATAAATATAAAAAGTTCAAAAATATAATCCAATTCCTGCATGTATCAGCTGTATACAGTTATCAGACTTCTATATTTTTCATGATAGCGTCCATTTAAGATATAGCAAGTTGTCAGGTTTCAGGAAATAGCTGCATGGTATAGACTAGACTTTCTCACACAGGGTGCCTCCAGAGGTTGCTAGGGGTTCCATGGAGCCCTGGGGTTCCTTCAGAGGTTGTTAGGGGTTCCTTCAGGAGGTTGCTAGGGGTTCCAAGAAGCCCTGGGGTTCCTTCAGAGGTTGCTAGGGGATCCATGGAGCCCTGGGGTTCCTTCAGAGGTTGCTAGGGGTTCCAAGGAGCCCTGGGGTTCCTTCAGAGGTTGCTAGGGGTTCCAAGGAGCCCTGGGGTTCCTTCAGAGGTTGCTAGGGGATCCATGGAGCCCTGTGGTTCCTTCAGAGGTTGCTAGGGGATCCATGGAGCCCTGGGATTTCTTCAGAGGTTGCTAGGGGTTCCATGGAGCCCTGGGGTTCCTTCAGAGGTTGTTAGGGGTTCCTTCAGGAGGTTGCTAGGGGTTCCAAGGAGCCCTGGGGTTCCTTCAGAGGTTGCTAGGGGTTCCATGGAGCCCTGGGGTTTCTTCAGAGGTTGCTAGGGGATCCATGGAGCCCTGGGGTTCCTTCAGAGGTTGCTAGGGGATCCATGGAGCCCTGGGGTTCCTTCAGAGGTTGCTAGGGGTTCCATGGAGCCCTGGGGTTTCTTCAGAATTTGCTAGCGGTTCCATAGAGCCCTACCTTAGTTGGTAAGCTCTCATTGGCAGGGCCCTCATTACCACACTGTCTAGAATTGTATTGTAATTATAATGTCTTCCCTATTTTGTAAAGGCGGCACAAACTGTTGGTGCTATATAAATCCTGTATAATAATAATAATAATAATGATAATAACTCCTAAATAAAACTCCTAATAAAACTCCTTCAGAGTTTGGTAGGGCTTTCATGAGCAGGACTGATTCTGCCTGATTATCACTATTACAAGAGGGTCCTTCTCCCACTAACATGGAGGGCAGAATTTATCAAAACCGGAGCAGACAAAAACTGGAGCAGCTATGCATGACAACCAATCAGCTTCTCTCTTCAGTTTGTTCAGTTAAGATTTGAAAATGAAACAAAGAAGCTGATTGGTTGCCGTGCACAGCTGCTCCAGTTTTTGTCTGCTCCAGTATTGATAAATTCCCCTTGGAGTATATTCATTTCACACATCATACTAGATTTGACCATATGGTTATAAGGGTGATGCCCAGGCTGGTCACAGTGTATAACATGGATAAGATATGTCTTCAGCGCACCGACAAGGATGTTACAAAGTTCAAAGTTCTTTATTATTCTTTATATCGTTTTTATTGTATTCTTTTTTATTATTATTTATATCTTTATATCTTTACTCTTCTTCATCAGCCATGTGATGCATATGCCTGAGGCCCCATTCACACTTGCCACACGTGTGAACATGAGCAGTGTTTTTCGCACATTTTTGCCACGTTTGTTCCACCTGCACATAGGACAGCACAATCATATCAATGGACTGCCCTATGTGCGACAAATGTGAAACAAAAAAGAACATGCAGCTGTTTGAGCTGCGAGCTTTGGGCTTTTTTTGAGCTTGCATCTGTTGCATGTTTTTGTGCGTGCAAGAACACGCATCTTGCTTGCTGCCTTTAGGTGCCATTAACAATAATGAAACTACAAGCGCGACCTGCGACGCGTGCTTTTTGCGCATATCGTGAACACATGAAAAACATGCACGTGCCAACTGTTAAAGCAGAACTCTGGGGAACTCTTGCGGTGCTCGTATGTGTCTAGGTTCAAAAATAACAAAGTTATACTCACCCGATCCTTGGAGCCAGCTTGCTCTTAGACCGGTACCTTCTGTCTCCTCCGCTGCAGCGACGATATGTCCCTCGGCGTCCTCATATCCTTTACACTGTGTTTAGCACATGATAACTCACGGGACTTTAGACCACCGCATCGGAGGAGGAGAGAGGCTCCAGGGACCGATCTAAAGGTGCCCATACACCTTACGAATATCGGCCGATTTTCGCATGCGATCGCATTTTTGACCGATATACGTAAGGTTGATGGGCAGTGTAAAACCGCAAATACTGTACAATCGATCGACTTTTGACTAACCGGACGGTTAGAAAACTTTGGTCGATCGTATGATTTTCGCAAGGTTGGTGGCGTTTCCGTACGTCAAAATTCGTACAATTTACACTGCACATGCGCAGACGAAAATACGTGCGCTCGATTACCGCAATTCGTCCAGATGCTTTCTTTTAATTACCACCGATCCAACCTTGCGACAATCGGGGCAGAATGGGGCCGCTGTACGAAAAACGTACGACGGTTTCAATCATCGGGCGAAAAGTGTCGTCCAATGATCGCAAGGTGTATGGGCAGCTTAAGAGCAAGCTGGCTCAAAGGATCAGGTGAGGTTTATTTTGAACCTAGACACAAACGTGCTTTTAACCCTTTGGAGTGCGGGGGTAGCCCCACTGCAAGGTTAAAGAATATGTTTCCCCCGAGTTCTAGTTTAAAGGGGATGAAGGGTCCCTGTGCGGTCCCAGAGCATTGTTCTTCGATGTGATCATGCAATAAAGAAGACCCTTTAAAACAAGCTTGTTGGCGTGCTGACAACATACCTTATCCATCCTCCTCCCACTAACCTCTCATCTAAGGGGCATGGCTCCCGAACAATGTAAAGGACCAATCTCTAAGGTCTGTGTTTCTTTTAGTATTAATTGAATGATTATTGCTGAAAACCATTTTGTCGTATAGATCGGGGGTGGAAGGAGTGTTAGAAATTGATCTGCTCTGGGTGTCACATTCACTAAATACTCCACATACTTTATACATGTATTTATTGTGATATCTACAACTTATTGATCACTAAAGCATCATGAGCTTTAAAGTTATATTTATCAAAGGATCCCTGAGACTTGGAGAGTATAATGGGTTAAGAAAGGTTTCTATAAAGAGTCAGTATTCACTAACAGCAGACAATTGGTGGGAGGTTAGGACACCTCCTGTGATGACAGGTGATCAGATGACTGTACCTGGCCGAGATCCCCGCTCCTGGCTGTCCTCCTCGGTGTCACTCCCCGGTGTCACTCACTCGTCTGTAGCTGGTACGGAAGCTGCTGGAACAGAAAGGAAAGAAACTTTCATCATGACGATGATGTCCCCGCCCTGCAGAAAAGACTTGCGTTGTAGGTGAACCAGCTGAAGGCTGTCACAGCACGGGCAGAGCCATTCACATGGTCAGCAGTGGTCTGTGTGTCTTGGATGACCTATGGGAGAAAGCTAACTTTATACTTTGTATCATAGAGAAGGAACGTCCGTTATGTAGAGGAAGGTAGATCACCCCCCATAGAATGGCAGGTGCCCGTACAGTGCGAGGAGGGAGTAAAGGGCGTGCATTGTCTATTGCGCAACATCGCCACCTAGCGCCCACTTATCGGTATTACACCATTGGAGGAAGCCGGTTATCTATTACCCAGTCTAAAATGTAGAAAACATAAATGAATAAATGTAAACATAAAAAATTTATTAACCCTCTAAAATCTATACCAGGCCCTTCTCTGTGAGGCAAAAACTCATATTGGTATTTCCTCCTTCACATCAAAGTTCCCCCTTTAAATCAGAAGTCCCTTTTACATCAAAAGTCTCTGCACATTAGGAGCCCGTTCACATCAGAGTCCTCCTTTAGCATCAGAATCCGTTTTTACATCAAAAGATAGCAACAGAATAAATTGCCTCGATATACGGAATCTGAAGGCACCTCTCCCCCTTTAGAATGCAAATTTAGAGGGCTCACGTTATATTATGCCCATCGGCTTATTCACAGTAATTTGGTCCACATTTTGCATCAGAATCCCCCTTTACATCAAAAGCCCATTTCATATAAGAAACCCCCTTTACATTACCCAGATAGCAAGGATAACTTGCCACAAACTTGTGGCAGGGTTAAATTGTAATTCTTGTTAACTTGCTGCACACATTCCTGGCAAGTTGTAGACTTGCAGAACACTTGCAGCACAAGTTCTAGTTGACACTTTTAAATTTGTACCAAATTTGCTTAGCAAGTCTACAGCAAGAGTCCTGGAGGTCTTAGCAAGAGCTCTGCAAGTGTGCAGCAATACGAAAAGCATGTTGATCTGGAGACTTGCAATGCAGACTTGCTGTAATTGTGCAACACAATTGTGTAGCTTGGCAAGTCTGCAATACTTTAGCAAGTCATTTTAAAACTTGCAGCTCAATTGCGTGCTATCTGGGTAGCTACCGCCTCACATCAGAGTCCCCTCTGGCATCAGAATCCATTTTTACATCAAGCACTTGGTGTTTGGTAAGTAGCGGGTCCTTCTGTTGCTGGGGTGCCTTATGCCCATCGGGATGGTCACCATAGCAGTGGTTTATGAATTGCTTGAAATAAAAAAAAAATGATGGATTGAAATGGATGGATTCTGTTATGGGACTGTAGCAAGTAAACAATGGACTATAGGTTCAGAAACATCACCAAACTTGTGCCAGCATTTTATGAGTCCCTCTGCCACAGTGGCACATGAAACATGGGGGTTTTTCACTAAGCTGCCGAACATCTGGATCGGATGAGCCGAACCTCCGGCAGTTCACCCATTGCTGTTTGCCCTATTCTCATATGGTAGAATAGCCAAGCGGCATTCGGCTCGGCTATTTGTCACGGTAACGCGCACGGGTGTCCCCACACCGCATGCAGGTACCCACGCAGATAGACCAAATTAGTGTGACCACACTGGATGAGGTTATGCACAAGGTTTATTTGTTACACAGTAAACATAACTACAAACCCCATCAACCCCCACAGGTTAGCAGTGAAGTAGCAAATACACGGTTGGGACAAACACAGATAGATAGCAGGGCTCAGGATACAGGAAGAGTGGTCAGGTAACAAGACGGGTCGTTAACAGGAGGGCAGCGTGGTACAGGAACAGGATCCAAGAAGAGTGGTCAGGTAACAAGACGGGTCGTTAACAGGAGGGTAACAAGCCTGACGCAATACTGAGCCAGCTTCCTGACTGCAGGGGGGGCCTAAATACCCTCCCTGGAAACACCAGGTGATGGGATGATCACTCACAGCTGGGGCACACCCACAGGTGAGTACTGGAGCTGCAGGTACCAGCATCACCCAGTGGTGGTCTGGTTCCTGACAGTTCCTGGCTGCTGGAGACACCTGCAGGCGAGCACAAGAACTGCAGGACCTGGCTCCAGCGCCACCTGGGGGTGCTCTGGTTCCTGACAGCTCCTGGCTGCTGGAGACGCCCACAGGCGAGGACAGGAACTGCAGGACCTGGCTCCAGCGCCATCTGGGGGTGCTCTGGATCCTGACACTATTCTTCTCGCTACCTTAGAGGTAGCGAGCAGAATAAAAAATTTAAAAAATTAATAAAAGGAAAAAAAAAACAGAGTGGGGTCCCCCTCCTGATCCATGCCAGATCCTTTAGGTCTGGTAGGAATTTTAAGAGGGACCCTATGAAACAAGGTTGTTAAAATTAAATATGTTCTCTTTGGAGGTTAGGAGATTAAGGGGGGACATGATATTCATGTATAAACTATTCAAGGGTGACAGCAACCTTAGTAACAAACTGTTTACGGTCAGCTCCGTAACAAAGACCAGAGGGCACAACCAAAAATTGGTGGAAAAAGATTTCACCACACAGGGCTCAGGGGGTTCTTCACAGTTAGAGCGGTTAAGGTCTGAAACTCGCTGCCACAGGAAGTGATTTCAGCTAAGAGTGTGGAATCATTCAAGAGACTCCTGGACGAGTTCCTGGGAGACCATAACATTCAGGGGTACAGGTATTGGTAAGAGAAAAATCACACATGGACACATATACACGCACACACCAGCTCATAAATGCATACACGCAATAGGTTGGACTTTTATGTCTTTATTCAACCTCAAATACTATGTAACTATATAACCCCAACCCAAGTTAAAAAAAAATGCATAGGGTTCCCCTCCAAAGTCATATCAAGCCCTTTAGGTCTCGTAGGAATTTTAAGGAGGAACCGCACCCACAAAAATGGGGGGAAAAAGTGGGGTCCCCCTAGATTTCCCAGCCAGACCCTTAATCCGAGCACAGGCCTGGCAGGGCAGGAAAGGGGTGGGATGAGCTAGCAGCCCCCCCTGCCAAACCAGGCCACATGCCCTCGGCACTGCGTTCCCCCATGGAAAAGTACTTTGTCCCTGTGCCGATGGGGACAAGGACCTCTTCCCCACAAGCCCTGGGGCGTTGGTTGTGGGGGTCGGCGGGCAGGGGGGGCTTATTTGCATCGGGGTACCCCTTTAATAAAGGGGCACCCATATGCGGCCCCCCTTTGTGAATGAGTAAGGGGTTCTTGTACCCCTACCCATTCACTAAAAGGTAAATACAAATATTAATAAAGAGACCAGATTCTGGAAAAAATCCTTTATTTGAAAAAAAAACACTACAAAGATTTTTGACAATTCATTTATTTTAAAAAAAAAAAAAAATTGATCCAACGATCAATCCTAAGGTCAATCACGACATCCAGTGTTGTCCACCATGACGACGACTCGTCAAAAAAAATAAAAAAAACCCACGCCTGCCGATCCCTCTGCACTCGACGAACTCCTACTGCAAAATGACATTCTGACAGATGCTGGCAAAATATAAACAATTGGGCGGAGGTAGCAGTGACATCACCGCTAGCTCTACCCAGCTGTTTACATTTGGCCGGCACCTGTCAGAGTCTTCCTGGCCAAATCAAAATCTCCCGGCCAAATCAAAACAACAGGGTAGTGCCAGCTGTGATACCACAGCTGGCTCCACCCAGTTGTTCTCATTCAATTACATCACAGCGTCCTCAGGTCATTTACACCCCAAAAGACTATGCCTTTAATTTCACCTTCCATATTGACTCCTCAATTTTCAAAGAAGTTTCTAAGAAATAAAACAGTGATCATTTCTACTGTTTGTATCTATTTTATACACACAGTATGTAAGACAAGATATACTTTTTTAATTTTAATTTTTTGAATGTATGTTCTTTAAGTTAATTTTACAATGATTCATCCAAATCAGAGTGATGTTATATTCGTATTATATGCACAGTTACAAGCACAATTTCACAAACTATACGATAATAGTCTTAGCACTTTTATTTTTGTTACAGGTATTAATCATTATGAAACTGCTTTAAATTTTCACAACAAAATATTAGCTACTGGCATAGTTATAATTAGGGATGTCCCGATACCGATGCTAGCATCGGAATCGGGCCCGATACAGGGCATTTTGACAAGTACATGTACTTGTCAAAATGCCCCGATGCATAGCGCCGATGCTTGCGCTGTTTTTTTTTGTTTTGTTGTTGTTATACTTTACCTTCTGTTGTGGAGTCCTCTGGGCCGGCTGTGTGGAGGAGCATTGCGTTACTGCTGTGGGCGGAGCTCCTAATGTAGGTGGCCGGAGACTGCCTGGAGCTCCGCCCACAGCAGTGACGTGACGCTCCTCCGCTCAGCGCCGCCGACATCCAGCGCCGCAGACGACGACATCAGTGGCAGATACAGGGGGGCAACAGGGCAAATGCCCTCCCGAGATAGAGCCGCTCCCTGCCTCTCCCACCCGCGGTACTGGTGACACAGTACATCCCCGCACAGCCGCTGCGGGGACATACAGCCAGGGGCGGATCCAGAGTCTATTCTCGGGAGGGGCACTGCCAGAAAATTAAGTAGATCCCTGGATCCAGACAAGCCCAGCCTCCTGTCTCCCATGCTGTCAGAAACTGTATACAGCGCGTGCTGGTTACTACCTAAACCGGCGCGCTGTGTGCAGCTTCTGAGAAGAAACGCTATTAGCATTGCGAGGAAGCTGGCTGCGCATTTTGCATCACTCACGCTACGCTAATAGCGTATCTTCTCAGAAGCGGCACACAGCGCGCCCGTTTAAGTAGTAACCAGCATGCTCTGTATGCAGTTTCTGACAGCGGGGGAGAGACGGGAAGCTGGGCTTGTCGGTGGATCCAGGCATCAGGTGAGTATTAAAAAACAAAAATGTTTTATTCTATGTTCCTGGGGACACGTAGGGCTCATTCACACTGGAATCGGCCGGCACGTACAGCTCCGTGCTGTGTGCACAGCCGTATCGGGCAGCTCCCGGGAAGGACAGGTGCTGCGTATGATTAGTATGCAGCCCCTGTCCTTCTCTATGGGTGTATGCAGCCGTACACCCCCCTACGCTCACCCGCCCTGCACGTCCGTACGGGTGCATGTTTCCTTGCTCGGACGCAGACAGGATCCATCCTGTCAGCATACGGGTACGCTCACCCGCACCGATGTACAGGACGGGTGAGCGCAGGGCGGCGTACGGCCGCGTAGTCCCATAGAGAAGAATGGGGGCTGCACTGCATACAGCTGTCACAGACTTTATTGCGGTTCAGTGTAAAAAAAACGGCACAGTACGAGTACTGTGCTGTTTTTTTACACTGAACTGCAGTAAACTCTGACAGTGACAGATGTACAGTATGTTCCCGCGGGGGCTGTGTGGGAATGGGACAGGTGGCTCTGTAAATGCCTGTCACCTGTAAGGAGTGTTTAGCCTGGTGGTGCCTGTACAGACTCTGCAGGCACCACCAGGCCACCACATCCTGCTGTTGGCGTCATTGTAAAGACCCTCTCCTGTGCTCCTCCACTCCACTGGCCACCAAGGACTAAGAAGAAAGAGGTTCTGCAGGGGTAAGGTAAGTCCCTATGGTTGATGGCAGGGAGGGTAGAAATGGTACCTGGCGTTCCGTCTGTTGGGGGGGTGCCAGAGAGGAAGAAGAGGGCCCCGCCCCCCCCGAGATAGTGCAGCTCCTTCCCCCCCGCTCTGCCACCCACAGCATGTATGGGCGGCTGTGCGGCGGGGCTGGAGAAGCTGTCACTTTTAATTTTTTTGTATTTACCGTGTCGCCACCTGGAGCGCCGCCCACCGGAGCAGCCGTGACGCGACGCTCCTCTCCAGTTCAGCGTCGACAACATCCTCACGCGTGAGAAAAATTGTGAGGCACCGCGATCAAGGCAACAGTAAGACAGGGCCTGGGCTTAGTTTTTTGTGTGATCTACTGCTGCAGTGCATTCTATATGTTCTGTACATATACAGTACATATAGAATGCACTGCAGCAATAGATTTACAATTCTGCACTGCTAATCTGAATGGGTTAAATGATCCGTAGTACAACTCCATGTTATGTACTATTATGTACTATGGATCATGATTTAACCTATTCATGTTAGGAGATAATTGTAACGCTATTGCTGCAGTGTACGGGACATGTGTACTGTATATGTACTATGGATCATGATTTCACCTATTCATGTTAGCAGGGCAGAACTGTGAGCGTCACCCACAAGCTGAGCACAGAGACGCGATGCAGCGATCCTGCCCAGCGCCGACTACAAGAGACACCGCGTGAGGCAACAGGGATCTGAGTGAAACTGTGAGTGAGGGAAGCTGGGACGTGGCTGGCTGTAAATCTATTGCTATATTGTTCTGGACGTGTGTAATGTATATGTAGTACACACTTCCCCTACACTTCAGCAATAGATTTACAATTCTGCCTGTTAACATGAATAGGTTAAATCATGATCCATAGTACATAACATGTAGTTGTACTATGGATCATTTAAAGTCGTCTGTCCCTTTAAAAAAAAAAAAGTATCGGTAATTGGTATGGCAAGTACATGCGGGGAAGTACTTGTACTTGGTCCTGAAAAAGTGGTATCGGGACATCTCTAGTTATAATTATATCATTAGCAACTGGATCCATATAATGAGATATAATGCAAAGGAGGTTCTTCAAATGGCTTAGTCATCCAAAAACATTCTGACTTAAAGTGACACTAAACTCTGGAGTTAAATCTTAAATATGCATTCAAGTACTTTAATGAATAACAAAAATGTATCTTATTTGTGTATTACTCGGCTGTAGATCATAAAATCATCTCTGAATTGGTGCCGACACTGTCCTTCCTTCTGGAGGGTGGCTACTTTTGTTCCCCATGGTCCCTGTGTGTGTTGTAAAGTAGTGACCGCACCAAGCTCACTCCCGTGATAGAATACAATGTCAATACAAATTAATAAACTAAATGTGAGGACAGTGTCAGCATGAATCGCATTTTTTTTATTAGTGTACTTGAATAAATTTTTAAGATTTAACTTCTTGAGTTTGGTGTCACTTTAACAACTAGACATGTAATTTTCGTTTCGTTCCAAATGAAAATTTAGAAAAAATGTCATGAATTTGAACAATCGAATGCATCCAAATGTCTGAATTCCAATTAGGCCAAATGAAAACAAATCCGAATGCTCTTTAAACGAAATTGCGGATCATCTGAATTTCTTTCAAAATTAAACTAAATTGGAGACGTGACTGTTTTCTGGTCAATCAGAAAACCCCATCTGAAACTAAAACGCAGGTTAAGATCCAAACCGAACCGAAAGATCCGAATCTGAATAATGTAACGAAAGGGGATTCGGACCTGAAACATGAAAATTCCGAAAGAAAACTCAGCCAAGTGAATAACCCAGCCGAAGTGAAGTGAGCCGAACGCCGTTCCGCTGTTCACTTTGGCCCTGTACGGCTGATTTCAGCCGAATATTGGCTAAAATCAGCCGTACATCAGCTGGCTTCGGTCAGCCAAACATGCTCTGCATGCTCTCTTCAGTCGAACCAAAGGGCTGCTGTACAGGCTATTCACAATAGCCTGTATAGCAACCAAAGGCAGCCAAGCGGCTCAGGTGATCTGAACGCATATGCTTCGGCTCAGCTGAGCCGTAGTGACATGCGAACCATGGAGAATGGTCTATATGCTTCAGCCGTCCGATCCCCATGCAAATGATAGCTGGGCGGAGCCAGCCGTGATCTCATGGCTCGCTCCCCCCAGTTGTAATGACCTGGGGATGCTGACCTGTTAGAAGACTCTGGCAGGTGCCGGCCAATAGGAAACAGTTGGGTGGAGCTAGCTGTCACTGCTAGCTCTGCCCAATTTTATTTTTATTTTTTTAAATATTAAAAAAAATTAAAAATCCTATTTCTTATCAATTGTATTAATGTATGTATTAATTAATTAATGTAAATAATTTTGCGGTCAGAACAAATAGTGCATGCAAATGGAGTTCCCTGACTGGCCACATCCCTCGCTGCAGCGTCTTCACCGTGCCACCCAATTTGATATCTTCTGCCCCCATGTGCTCCAAGATGGAGACTCTCATAGTTTAGAGTTAGGACCGCACTATAAGAGGTGCCTTGGCGCGGCAGTGCGGCTTACACATCCTTTGCAGAAGACGTGTATCCAAACCTCTGTCATTGTCCTTAGTGGTGAGACAAGTTGTTTTACATGCTGGTTTGTGAGTGTGCCATGATGCCTTTCTACTGTACCACTGTTCAAAGCCCATTTCGTGTGCACCTTACTGTATAACTGGTAACAAATTGTTGAGTGCGTTTGTCGTTTGTTTTGCTTTACCGATTTGGTGCAGCGACGCATGGGGTTTCTCAGCTGCCAATGGGACGTGCGGGATCCCTTGTGTGTCTCTGTACCTTTAAGGAGATGGGGCGTCCTCCTGACAGGCCTGCACCCAATTTGATATCTTCTGCCCCATGTGCTCCAAGATGGAGACTCTCATAGTTTAGAGTTAGGACCGCACTATAAGAGGTGCCTTGGCGCGGCAGTGCGGCTTACACATCCTTTGCAGAAGACGTGTATCCAAACCTCTGTCATTGTCCTTAGTGGTGAGACAAGTTGTTTTACATGCTGGTTTGTGAGTGTGCCATGATGCCTTTCTACTGTTTCACCGTGCCACTGTCTGAACCTGTGGGCAGCATGAGGCAAATGCGACCGCTGCGATTCTGGTCATTTCACCAGTACCTGCGCTTAGTATCGGGGGCATTTTCACAAGTACGAGTACTCGTGAAAATGCCCAGTATTGGCACTGGTGCGTCCCTACTTAATATAATGTATTGATTGGGACTTGTAGTCCTGCATAGTTGGTGGTATTCTGCATTGCTGTATAATCATTATATAGCAATACAGAATACCACCAGCTATGCAGGACTACAAGTCCCAGCAATACATTCTAATGTAAATCAGCAATGCTGAATACCACCAGCTTCTCAGGGCAGAAAAAGCGCTACAAAACATTCAGTGTGAACCAGGCCTTAAGCAGCAACATGGTCATCTCTAAATACGTTTATGATACGCCTCCTTAGCTTCATTAAAGATTGGCAAGAAAGTGCTGGTACCCGTAAATATGTAAATATTTATTTCTGGAAACCCACCCAGTTTTTTGGCTAGTTATGTTCTATGTATATTCAACCATGAGATAGTCAGAAAAATGGAAAATTGTCATCAAATACTTACCGTCATTTTTTATTCCTGACTTATCTCCATTGCAGCATACTTTCCCCCCAAGAAAGTGTAGCAACTAGCTACTTAACCACTTGCCGTCCGCCCGTTGTAAAAAAACGGACGGATGGCACTGCAGCATTGGCGGGTTGCCGTCTCCAGACATTTTTTTTCTGCTCGCGCACGCCCCCTAGCGGGCACGCACGGGCAGGAAAGACCTGACCATTGCACACATCCGTTACCGGGTTTTTCACATATAGGCGATCAGCGGCTCCATAGCCCGCCGATCGTCTATATGTGCTCGTTCACGTCAGATCTCTGCTTCATCAGCTTCTTTTGGGGTCCACAGGTGACATTAGGGGTCCTAGAGACCCCTAATGTCTCCATAAAGAGGACCTGTCAGTGTGCCTTTGCTATTATATAGGGGGATTGTTATCCCCCTATATAATAGCAATAACAATAAGTGCAAAAAAATAAATATAAATAAAAAAAAATAAAAGTAACACATAAAAAAGTAAAATAAAATAAAAGTCACATATAAAAAAAGGGGAAAAAACCCCCCCAAAATGTTTAACTCCCCCACCCCCACGTTTACGCGCCTATAAACGTAAATACGCGTCCGGTGCCCCAGCGCGCAAAAATTACAATTGCGCTACACATGTTACATATCGCCGCGAACGTCGCAGTGAGAGCAATCATTTTAGGGCCATCAATCACTGATAACACTAAACTGATGAGCGGTAACAGCTTTTAAAGCGTCGCCTATGGCCAATTTTGGGTATTATCGTTTTTTGAGGTTTCGCGCGCGCACGCAATTTTAAGGCTTGACATGTTTAGTGTCTTTTTACCCGACGTGACCCCATCTTTTATATTTTACCAAAAAATTGGGTAATAATAAATGTTTTATCATTTAATATAGGGGAAACTGTTTTTTTTTTTAAATTTCGGTAATTTTTCCTTAATATAGTAAAAAAATAAAACCCCCAGTGGTGAATAAATACCACCAAAAGAAAGCTCTATCTGTCCCCAAAAAAGGGTATAAAATTCATTTCAGTACAGCGCTGCATGACGGAATAAATGTCAGTCAAAGTACTGCAGCGCTGAATACTGAAAAATGGCCTGCATGGGAAGGGGGTTTAACACCGCAGATGTCAACTGGTTAAAGAACAGGGACCAGATGGGTGGGACTTCAGGTTATTGGCGCTGTGACAGTTATGGGTTCTAGGCACCCCAATACTAATTAGAAAATCCCTTGTCCCCTTGCTGAAAATAAGCCACTTATGGATAGGATTAAATCAAATACAGATTAGACACAGGCCCGAATTCCCCACAAGGCCATTGGGGCCCGGCATCGGGGCGGCAGGGCGCAGAGGGGCGGCAGTGGTGTCCTTGTGGGGAAGTTGCCCTCTCTACATTCAGTCCTGCTTTGTACAAGCAGGACTAAATGTAGAGTGAGGCAGACGATTTTTCGTTTACATGTGAAATCAGCGATGTCGCTGATTTCAAATGTAAACAGTGTGCAGCCACCTCCCCTCCCAACTGCACTTACCTCTCTCCTCTGGTTTCGTCCTCCGCCGCCGAGTCTCTGACTGCAGTGAGCAGAGCGGCAGGGTTCATTAATTATCCGAGTTGTTATTTCGGGCATAGCTGGGTAAAGGTCAATTATGGCGTGGTTATCGTAAAATACTAAAGTGAAAATTAGCCAGATAACCAATTATTTATCCCTGGACAGCTTAGTTTATCTCTAAAGATCTGCAGGCACAGATCTCACCTCTGGCAGTAAGCGTAAGTTCCAGCCTCACTCAATATTCATAGGGGTGATACCTAAATAATAATGCTGCGTCTTTTAAAACGGAACTTAGACATATTAAACATTGTTGGTTTAAGGGTCCAGAGGCCTAAAAACACACACTAACCCTTCTAAAGCAGACATACCACATCACAGTTAGGTCAAGTTTGGTATCTCTCCGGAGCTAAATTCAAAACACACAATAATATATTGTTTATTAAGTGATACCCTGTGGTAATATTAAATAATGGCGATCGTTATGAAATGGACAGTTAAAGGTCATAAAACGCTTTAGCCCTCCTGCTTACCTCCCTGAGTCTTCCTGATTGGATGAGGGGCTAGCTCAGTGACACTTCGGCACCTTCTCATATGATGCCTTGTTCAGTACATTGCTATCACAATGCCAATCCTTCACACTATCTATATATACAGAGTTAATACAATGTATCATTTTGTTTCTCCCCTTCTCCGTTATTTCCAAACACTATGTAATAGGCTTGTTCCATCGCAGCAGTCGATAAACACCTCCATGCTTACAGTCTTAATGTCTGTTGTAGGTTTAGTTCTGATATCTCCACTGTATTCTTCTTGGCTCCTGCATCTCCAGCACTCCCAACACTGTCTGTTATCATCAACAATGAGTTCTAATACTTCCAGGTTGTAAGTTCGGTAACCTTCAATTTTGAACTGTGTGCAACTCTGAACATTGTTCCTGTACGTAAGGAAAAGCAATTAAACTCTCCCAAATGAGTTGTATATTGAAATGAATTGTGCAGCATGTCATAATCACAAGTTAATAATTCCTTAATGTATATCTAAAACAAAAATGGAAGTGAGGACAGGTTAGGACCCCTGTGAGGTTTTTATTCTCTGTGTCCCAAATGGGCAAATTAAAGTGCCTTAAAGGCCCCCCCCCCCCATTCTGCTTTAAGTATTTACCTTATGCAATGCCTCTTGATGCGAACATCTTTCTTCCTCCACCCGTTTCCAATAGTCCCTCCAGCTCTGGTGCGGCTCTCTGATCTAGCGCAGGCTCCTATGTATTACTGTGTCCCACGGAGTCTGTCTTGCGTTCACACTCCTGGCTGCGTGCATTTACTTACACTGTGTCACTTCTCCTCTCCCCTTCGGTGATATCCAGTGGGCATGCGCCCACACACACTTCCTCCTACATGGTCGTTCAAGAAGATGTGTTCTGCAGCTGGGAGCGAGTGGCGCAGACACAGGTAAGTTATTACTTAATTTGCAACTTTTTTAGGTTTTTTTAAATGTTGGGGCTACTGCTTGCTAGCAGTAGATACATGTAAAAAAAAAGGAGACTTTAATACCACTTTAACCCTATTTATTTGTCCGGCTTTCCAGTGTCATTGGCACAAAAAAACTATGGGTATTTCAAAATTCTACAGTTGCCACTAGAACTTTTCCAGTAAGAGTAATCTAAGAGGGAAATGTCTTTGAGGGGGTTTCCTCTTACTCCTTTCAGTTGTGTCTCTGGGACAGGGTAGGGACATTTCCTCAATGTAACAAAGACAGCAAAAAGAAGCTGACATAGATTCTAAACTTCTCTTTTTTTTTTATGTATGTTTTTATTTTTATTTCGCAATAGAACATTTACACAATCCATACACAGGAAAGAAAGATATAGAATTAACTCTTATTACATAAATAGCATAAATATCATAAATATAATTTCTTAATAATCAAATCTATTCTATTACTTCCCCTACATTCCAATCCATACATATAAATATAAAAAGTCTCTCTCAACCACTTTTATCTCATTTACCTCTCACATTCAATCCACTTAACCTTCTCTACTGTACCTAAAAAGTAATATGTTTTGACAAGATATCAGGAG
>NW_017307068.1:109500-114635 GCF_000935625.1 Nanorana parkeri | reverse complement strand
CCTTTTATATATTTATATTCCTGTATCTCAACACAATATACTGATCTTTTGGAAATAGGTTTGGTAATTATATGCAAATATAATAAATGATAATATTTTATATTGTGACCAATTACAAATTCTAGTAGAGGGAAAATAGATTTTCCTGCCACTAGGTGGCACGTGTGTTGCACTCTATTAAAACCAAGGAGCTTATGTAACTGTGTTAAAGTACAACTAAGGCTCCGTTCACACATAGCGTTTTGAAGTTCAGTGCGTTTTTTGGCGCGTGGTCCGCACGGCACTAAAATATGCACATTTTAACAGGAAGTCGCCTAGAATATCACACTTGTACTTTTTTGCGCGATGCCCTTTTAACCCCTTCCACTGTCAGTGCAATGTGGCCACACTCACTATTTGCCGTGAATGTGCCCCATAATTGTTCTCAGTATGCCCAAGGCTGCCAGGTCTTTCACAATCCTGCCTCTAGTCATTTCTAGTCAAGGTTTGCTTTTTGGAGAAGGGGGGCTAGCTTGCAGGGAACTTATTGTGCATGAGTTTGTGCTGTTTTGTATGCTGGCAAATGCAGATTAGCCTTTGTAGCTTATTGCCAAAATTGCACTGAAGTGCAATGGCCATGTGTTGAACTTGGATTACTTTCTAGGTTACCACTAATACCATTTTTGGTTTGCCTGCCACTAGCCTTCTGTGCCTGTACTTCATAAACCTTACCAATTATCTGAACAAGGTGCAAACAATGTCTGCAGAAAATATGCAAATACATTATATGAGCACCTTTAAGATGAATAATTGATGGCATTGTAAATACTGCCTCAATTAAAGGGCGTGTTATTTATAGGACATACAGTAATTAAGCAAATTTCTAAGCAATTGTGAGATGATCCCCAGGAGAGCTTTCAGTTCACAACAAGCAAGTGGCAACTGTAAATACCCGGCCAGAACCTTACTCTAAGGTATAATAGCAGCTTGGTTCATTAGACAACAAGTACATGAGCCCATGGGATTATGTCCTCGTTCAGCATGGTGTAAGATCACAATTTGTTTTGTAAGTCATTTTTTTCAATGTGCATCACCATGGAGCTACAAAATCCTCTAAAATAGTCACTTCATTAAAAGCCAGCCGAGTGTGGAGTAATTTGTACCAACAATGACTGCAGACGTGTTCTCAGGTTTCGCGGTATCTGTCTTACAACATTTCGCAAGCTGATAATATGATAAAGACCTGTATAAACATAGGAGACCTTCCATGAAAACCATCAGTAAATACAAAGATATACAAATGTGAAAATGTTTTATTTTCATGGTGAGTTCATGTACACAACATTACATATAATGAGACCCTGACCCCATTGTATTAATATCAGCAACAATCATCCTATAAAATGATATTATAAAGTGTATCTAAACCCAAAAACAAAACTGTAATATATTGCAGTACCCATCTTTAAATATTGTGGCTGCATTAATTTTCTTCTTTCAGGCTTTTTGTCCTTTATTTTCACCTGGCGATTTGGCCAGTAACACATGTCCTGTCTTAGGGTGGCTCTATTGTATGGAGGAGCAATGGAGCCACCCAGGGCTGTCCCTATGATAAGGCAGCCTGAGGCTGTTGCCTCGGGTGGCAACTCTTTGGGTCACGTGGGGCTCTGCCTGCTTTCCCCTTTCCCGCCAGAGTGTCCCAGGTTGCTAAGAGCCAGACTGGGAGATGTGTAAGGGCCATATACATCTCCCCTCCCAGCTCTTAGCAACACGGGATGCTCTGGCTGGCGTCCCGCCCAGCTCTTGGCAACCAGTGACGTCACTGTTTGCCAGGAGCTTAGTGGGATGGTCTGGCCGGAGTCCTGCCCAGTTCCTGCTAACCAGTGACGCCAGTGAGCTGGCTAGTAGGATCAACATTTACAAATGTGAATAAAAGATGACCATTGTAAGAACCCCTGTCAGTCTGAAATGGTTTATCTCAACCCTTCTATGTGACACTTTTGCTGGACAGTTTGGTCTGTAAAGGGAGTTGAAAAATAAAAGACTTACTGGCTGGATCACCAGGAGAAACTAAAGACAAAAAAGCCTAAAAAAAAAAAAATTGAACAGAGCCACCATGTTTATGGATTGGTGAGCTGCAATATAATAGATGTGTGCTTTTAGATACAGATGCATTTAATCTCCCTCTAATTATTGATGATATTATGATATTGAACAGGTCCAAGACAGCTTCTCGGGCCACCATGTTGAATGTGACATCAACAGACTCCGAGCTGTAATGTAAAGGACACATTGTAGTATTCCCCTGCTATGATCATTCTTTTATGTTTGATGCCCGCTCATGTGTCAGACATCAAGTCAGAGAGGCTATTGCTAGTAATAACAGCTCAGAGCTCCTTTTTGTGCACTAACAAATCTGCTCTAACTGGCACTTCTGTTTAATTACTTTATAGGTACACAGATTTCCTAAATACAAAGTTTAGGCAGATAAAATTGTAAGCAAATCTTTACTATTCCTGTATACCTCCTAAACGTCATTGCTGAGTTCACACTTCATATTAAATGTTGTCTGGGCAAAAAAAAAAAAGAAGAAACGTATGCAGTACTTCCCAGTAATATATGCATATTTTCCATGGTTTATCCATTTAAATACACTTCAAGTGCAGCAAAATACCTGTTGTTCTGCCAGAAATCAAGTGAGCTCGTAACTTCCCGTTTGAGTATTTATCAAAACTGGAGCAGACAGAATCTGGAGCAGTTGTCCATGGCCTATATGGCTGTTAGCTTGGTACATGTGCATTTTATTGTTCGTTGAGCCATTCATATTTTTAAGATTATATTTAAGAAAGTATAACCTGACAGGTAATGGTGAGTTGGACCAAAAGGACCCAAAATCCCTCCACTGTACCAGAGGCAAGCACGGCAGAGCCTTCTTAAAACAGAAGGTATATCCATGTCTCATCCTGTCACAAATCCCCAGAATAGGGGGAATAGTGAGTCATGCAAATAGTGAGCCATGCAAATCCCTCCTTTATACCCCTGTGGCCAAATGTACATTCAGAAAAAGTGGCTTAAATGTAGGTGCATCTATAGAAACAGTGGCATAAAAGCCAAAATATTTTTATATAATAAACATACATGCACAAAATAAATACATATATCCGTTTAGTTTTCAACCATAGATCATCTAGTAGAAAAAGAAGGATAATGATGACAGCCTTGGAACATGCTCCTGAAAACAAGTCAGCAATTACAGCTGCCATATTTTTATTTGTGCCAGGTTCCTTTGAAATACAGTATAATTTTTCCTTTTAATAGTCAGGAGTGTCTCTAGCCTTTTCGGTGCTTGATGCGGGAAGGGGGTGCAGACTAATGTGGGGGGGTTGGGGGGTTTGTATGCCTCTATATCATATCTCTGCCCAGCTCCTGGGCAGTGACATCACTGGCTGCCAGGAGCTGGATGGGACGCCGGCCAGAGCATCCTGCTAAGCTCCTGGCAACCAGTCACGTCTATGGTTGCTAGGAGCCCAGCAGGACACCAGCCAGAGCATCCCAGGTTGCTAAGAGCTGGGCAGAGAGATGTGTAAGGGCCATGCACATCTCCCAAAACCCAGCAACCTGTGATGCTCTGATAGTTGTCCTTCTCAGAGACGTAGAAGACAGGAATCACCAGCACTCAGTAAGTAATGTTCAAATGATAACGTCTATTTATTCGGACAAATTGTCACACATATTGCAGTAACCAACATTTCGGGGGCCACGCAGGGTCCCTGGATCATTTTTCGGGGGCCACGCAGGCTCACATCATTGCCCTGATGAAGGGACCCTGCGTGGCCCCTAAATGTTGGTTACTGCGATATGTGTGACGATTTGTCCGAATAAATGACGTTACCATTTGAACATTACTTACTGAGTGCTGGTGATTCCTGTCTTCCATTGTTTGCTGTGCACGGCGCAATCCGTGATTATCACTACGAGCACCACCATTGTGATTTGGGCCGGAGACGCTGTAAGGAGTGTAGGGGGACCTACTGTTTTTCAACTTCTCAGAGATGTGACTGGTTGCCAGGTATCTGAGCAGGACGCTCTGGCCGGCATCTCGTCTCTTAGCAACCAGGGATGCTCTGGCCAGAAAGGGGGTGGTAGGCACACTGCAAACATTGTAGCCATGCAGCTCTGCCTGCCGACCCCCCACATGACCCAAAGAGATGCCCTCTGAGGAAACAGCTTCAGGCTGTCTCATTATAGGGACGACCCTGTTGATAATGGTGCCAACTTTCGCTCCATCATTGGAAAGTTTAGTGGAGTTTGATTATTAAAATGTTGTTATGCAATAGTACTGCTGTCCATCATATATATTGTAAATATAGTAATTTGTGATGTGAATAGTTAAGTCTAGCAAAGATCACGCAGAATAACATCAAAGGTTGCAAACAAAAGTCTCGGGACAGATTACTGGCTTATTTCCAAACAAGTGACGACGGGCGCAGACTGAATACACCCATGACTGCTGTATGGGTTGAGCGCTAATGTTTGTTAAAGGGATACAAGAAACAATACACATTCAGGTTTAGACAGGAGAATATATACTACATATGGATGCTATATGCATTGTGGCATATATTTACATCTACTGGTCTATGGGGCCTTTTACTGGAAAGTTCAAATATTTACTTTATTTCTACTTATCTTTTTAAATACAAAGCACTGGCATACTCCAGATTGTTTAAATGAGTTCTGAGGTCCCAACATATCCTATCCTGTTATAACATCAGCATTGTAATAGGAATACATATGGGAGCTGTTTTTATAATGCAATGCAATCAAAGCTTATTGAAAAACAGGGATGTAAGGTGAGGGGAGGCAGGTGAGGCAGAGTCTCACCTAGTATTAGAGGCAAAAGCTAGCTTAGTATCGGGGGCCGGGGCATTTTCACGAGTACTCGTGAAAATGCCCAGTATTGGCACAGGTGCATCCCTACTTAGTAATATAATGTATTGCTGGGACTTGTAATCCTGCATAGTTGGTGGTATAAATCATTATACAGCAATGCAGAATACCACCACTTATGCAGGACTACAAGTCCCAGCAATACATTATAATAAAAATCAGCAGTGCTGAGTACCACCAGCTTCTCAGCCCCCCGCCCCCCCCCC
>NW_017307068.1:106754-109360 GCF_000935625.1 Nanorana parkeri | reverse complement strand
GGGGGGGGGCGGCATGAAACAGGCGGAAAGCCAGGGCCCGGTCGCAATTACGACCGCTGCGATTCTGGTAGTTCCGCCAGTGCATAGATACCCTTTAAGCAATCATAAGACTTAGAAGACTAGGACAGTTGTAGCCACAGTGACTCTTTTAGCCATATGAAGATGGTTGTGTTAGCCCCATGCATCTGAGTGTTATGGAGATTCTTTATCAGGTAATTTATTACACTGAACATACAGTATGTTCTCTGAGATACACTGTGCAGTAAGAGTGGTCCTCCCTGTGGCAAGATATTATCTAATTTCCTGTTGCATCTCCAGGACAGGAAGTGAAGGGAGATCTTAGTAGCTCTGTGGTTTACCTACAAATCCCAACATGTCTGTAACTGTCAGTCTTGCAATGCCCCATGGGACTTGTAGTTCCACAACAGCTGCAGGGCCAGAGTTGTCCACCCCTGCCGTAGTGGGACACAGTCGGTAGAGAAAAATCTGATGTGAGGTTTAAACCCTTCCCTACTCTATCCAAAACTGAATAATATTCATAACTTTAAAAGGTCAACAAATAAATTGGGATAGGTATGGGTCACATTGGAAAGCCCGATATGAAGATTGTAACTAATAAAGTGGAGTTTGCAGTGCACGGTATATCAAATAAGCCACATTGTGGACATCTGCATGTAGTGAATTCCATATTTCTTCTAAACCATTTGTCATGTGTTATATTTCCAAGTCATGGAGCATTGATACCATAATGGAAGAAGCCTTTAAATCATTGGTATTTTAGCTAAAGGTTTTACAAATACAAAATAGTATTGAGATTGTGTGATGTGAAGTAGGAATACATTTATATTCAGGATCCACCCTCTTCAATCTGTCATCAATACCACTATAATATATATCATATAATATACAGTACATATTACCAATAAAATATATTGCTCATAGGAGGGAGCGGTCCTGTAACAAGAGTAATACCACTATAATATATATCAAATTATATACAGTACATATTACCAATAAAATATATTGCTCATAGGAGGGAGCGGTCCTGTAACAAGAGTAATACCACTATAATATATATCAAATTATATACAGTACATATTACCAATAAAATATATTGCTCATAGGAGGGAGCGGTCCTGTAACAAGAGTAAAGGGTGTTCTGGGTGTGACACCTCTGTATATTACTTCAACCACTGAGTTACCTGTCTGCAATTTCAGAGAGATAATTAGGTGTACACCTTGCTGTAGTGTAGAAATAAAATGATCTCCCACTTTTATCATAGTATGATCATATACGTTAGTATTTTGTGTACGGATTAACAAAAACAAACGTTGCAGGATGACATCATTCTGATAAAAAACGACATGGCACTAGCAATGGTAAACATCATAACAATTTAGCACAATGGTAGCCTGGCATGATAAAAAATAAAAAGACATTTATCAAACTACTGTGCTGACAGCATGTACATAAACTATGATATCTACAGTACAACTCCATTAACCACTTGAATCCTATATTAAATGATAAAACATTTATTATTACCCAATTGTTTGGTAAAATATAAAAGTCGGGGTCACGTCGGGTAAAAAGACACCAAACATGTCAAGCCTTAAAATTGCGTGCGCGCGCGAAACCTCAGAAATCTACCATACCCAAAATTGACCATAGGCGACGCTTTAAAAGCTTTTACCGCTCATCAGTTTAGTGTTATCAGTGATTGATGGGCCTAGAACTATTGCTCTCACTCCGATGTTCGCGGCGATATGTAACATGTGTAGCGCAATTGTCATTTTCGCACGCTGGCGCATCTGATGCTTATTTACGTTTATATGTGTGTAAACGTGGGGGTGGGGGACTTTCAGACTGCCGGTAACGGCTCTGCAGAATGGATGGGTTTTTTCTGCCCGTGTGCGCAGGCTAGTGGACGCGCGTGCAGAAAAAAAAAGCCGTCTAATTACGGCAACCCGCCACGCCGATCAACCGCACCGGAACGCGTGGCAAAATAATGCCTGCATGCATACACATGCCAGTGTGATCGCAAAAAAATGCAGCATGCACTATTTTGGGATCACACCTAGGACCTTATTGCTGCAAGACAGAATATCCACTAAGCTGCTGTGCTGTCCTTACATTGGATGCTGCACAATGTGCCACATATTCGATCTCACCCCATACACTCATTATGCTGCACATTCTATACTGCACTGCAAATCCCACTCAGCCATACCATCTATACTGCCCACTCAGCCATACCATCTATACTGCTTACTGAGCCATACCATCTATACTGACCACTGTGTTGCACATTCATACTGCCCACTCAGCCACACCATCTAGACAGCTTACTGAGCCATACCATCAATACTGACCACTGTGCTACACATTCGTACTGCCCGCTGGGCCATACCATCTATAATTGCCCACTCAGCCATACCATCTATACTGCCCACTCAGCCATACCATCTATACTGCCCACTCAGCCATGCCATCTATAATTTCCCACTCAGCCATACCATCTATACTGCCCACTCAACCATACCATCTATACTGCCCACTCAGCTATACCATCTATACTGCTTACTGAGCCATACCATCTATACTG
>NW_017307068.1:92464-100291 GCF_000935625.1 Nanorana parkeri | reverse complement strand
ACAGCACTGTAACTTCTATACTACTCACTGTGCCATATATTATAAACTGTAGAAAGGTAGTTGGTGACAAATTGTTGAGTGCGTTTGTCATTTGTTTTGCTTGATATATTATAAACTGCCCACAGAGCCATACCATCTATACTGCCCACTGTACTGTACATTCATACTGCCCATTGAGCCATACTATCTATACTCCCCACTGTGCTGCACATTTATACTTCCCACTGAGGCATACCATGTGTACTGCTCACTGTGCTGCATATTTATACTGCCCACTGAGCCATACCATTTGTACTGGACACTGTGCTGCACATTCATACTGCCCACTGGGCCATACCATCTATACAGCACTGTAACTTCTATACTACTCACTGTGCCATATATTCTAAACTGCCCGAGCCATACCATCTATACTGCCCACTGAACTGTACATTCATACTGCCCATTGAGCCATACTATCTATACTCCCCACTGTGCTGCACATTTATACTTCCCACTGAGGCATACCATGTGTACTGCTCACTGTGCTGCATATTTATACTGCCCACTGAGCCATACCATTTGTACTGGACACTGTGCTGCACATTCATACTGCCCATTGAGCCATACTATCTATACTGTCCACTATGCTGCACATTTATACTTCCCACTGAGCCATACCATCTATACAGCACTGCACCTTCTATACTACTCACTGTGACATATATTCTAAACTGCCCACTGACCCATACCATCTATACTGCCCACAGAGCCATAACATCTATACTGCCCATTGTGCTCCACATTCTATACTGCCCACTGACATACCCTCTATACGGACCACTGTTATGCACATTCTATATTGCCCACTGAGCCATACCCTCTATACGGACCATTGTTGTGCATATTCTATACTGCCCACTGAGCAATACCCTCTATACGGACCATTGTTGTGCATATTCTATACTGCCCACTGAGCCCTACCCTCTATACGGACCATTGTTATGCACATTCATACTGCCCACTGAGCCATACCCTCTATACGGACCATTGTTATGCACATTCTCTACTGCCCACTGAGCCATACCCTCTATACTGCCAAGTATGAACTCTTTACCCCAACCTGTCCATCTATCTCCCACTCTGACTGCCTTTAGGCGATCCCTTCAGACTCATCTCCTGGCATCTTCAGGGCCTGTGAAGTCAGCGTTGGGCTTATGTTGATGACATCAGTCTGAGAGGCTTCTGAGATCATTCAGAATACATTGACAGGTGCACTTGACCCGCAGTTGACCTCCATCTGACCTGCTTCAACTGGGTTATGTGTTCCAATAGACTTGTATGGTAAAGCCAACAAACACCCGTGGACACTTTATTTGCTAACACTTTGTAATCTGCTGTTGAATCCTGCTACAATGTTTTTATATCAATGTTGGTGGAAAGAATTAGAACGAGCTGACATGATTTTATTAAATGCCATCTATTACCCATATTCCTCAGCATCAGAGTGATCACAGCCACTTATCCCACTCATCAGTCCTGCTAGTCGCAGTAGACGCACACCACGTGATCACACGGTCTGACCTGCTGCTACAAGTTGTTACTAAACTCATAAAAACTTCACTTTTATGTCGCAAGCAAAAGTGTGACAACTTCGTCCAATCACAGTAGCCTGTTCCGGTGCCCACATCAAACATGTCCGCAGCGCGTCTCTGCATTCTATTAATGCACTCTCGGACCCAAGAAGGAACGCGTCCATAAAACCCAATGCCACGTTACGCCGTGGCGTCATGGAGCAGGACGACACCCGGGGAAGGGAGAGGATTGGTGGAATGGATCTCTGACAGGCGGGGCTTGAATCGATGAGGTCACGGCTAGCTAGAGTCTGGGCGTGGTTTGCTGGCACAGAGTGGCAGTTAGTGGAAGTAAGCGAGCTATGAGCTGGAGCTGGGGCCGGGGCTGAGCAGGTACGGAGTGCCAAGAGGATCAAACCGGCTACCATGGAGGACGTGAACTCCAATGTGAGCGCTGACCAAGAGGTGAGGAAGCTTCAGGAGCTGGTGAAGAAGCTGGAGAAGCAGAACGAGCAGCTCCGCTCCCGCTCCACCCTGCCTCCAAACTCAGCCCGAACTCCCACACTGCCTGCGCCTGCCCAGCACATCAACACCGCCTCCTCCCTGCTGCTAAACCCGGGCCCTGTGCTCCAAGACAAGGCTGGAGGGAGAGGGGACGGCGCCGCCTGGGAAGAGTTCCTGGAAGCGGTATCCGAGGAGAGAAGAAGGGAGGTGGACAGTGGGCTCCTGCTGGACCAGGTTGTGCCCTTTCGGCCCGAAGACATAGACAGAATGGTGGACTTTGAAGAGGAGGAGAGCTGGTAACTACTTCCCCTTTCCTAGTCATCGGGGGGCACAGCATGGACCCTTACCTGGGATGTCATGGGGCCACGTCCATGCGTGACGTCATTGTTCCATTTTTACAAAGATCAACATGTGTCTTACTCCATGCATGTAGAGATGAGAAGAGATTCTGCAAACCAGGGTGGATACTAAATATCAATGAATGAAGCAGGAGTGTCAGTTTGCTGCACATATGTCATATACACATTGAGGGGAATTTATCACATCTGGAGCATCAGCATCTATTTTTCATTTTCAGAGCTTAATTGGACCAAACTGAAGAGGGAAGCTGATTGGTTGCCAACTGCTCCAGATTCTGTCTGCTCCAATTCTGATAGATTCCCCCTTAATGTGTGGTAATCATGCAAAACATTGCTCATTCTTGATTGCTCAGCAGATATTATGTTGGCAAGGTGTTAAGGTGTTTCTCTTTTTGGTCCCCCATAAGCAGAACTTTGTATGTGAACATTATAATTTATACATTGTAACATGTCATGGAATGATGTTATGTTGTCTCTGATCTCAGGAGACATAGAGGGGAGTGTGGTCCCAGTGACCCTCATCATCCCTCTATAGTAGTCAGCACATAATGATTCTGATCATCAGTATTTCTGTGATTGTGGTCATCCATTTGTCATATTATACCGTTTTATGTTTGGGGTTATTATATGGCTGAGCAGTGTGGAGGACACTGGATTTCCTGGACACTTGTAACCAGTAATATCTGTAATTTACCATTCATTATGTGACATAATGATTAGGAATTGTGTAACGTCATCTCCATTCACACTTCAGAAATTTCACATGATTTTCAATGTTTGGTTTTCGCACTTTTTTAATGTTTTTCAAACTTTATCTGACTCAATGGAAAGCTAGTTACTAGGAGGAGAACGGGCTATTAGGCGCAAAATCACACAAAAAAGAACGCTACTGTTTCCTTCACATGTTCCTATTAGGAGCAAAAACATGCAATTCTGCCCAAAAACGCTCATGTACTTTTTTGAGCTACAAGTGACAATCCTAAGCCCTGGTTCACACCTAGGCGTTTCTGAGCAGTTCGAAAAGCGCGTTTAACTGCCCAACACAAAAAATCCCATGATTTTCAATGGCCCTGGTTCACACCTGAGCAGAAAGACCGCAGAAAATCGCCAAACACCCAAAAAGATACAGGAGCTTCTTTGGGTGGTTAAAAGCGCTTCTTTGCCCCATAGACTTCATTGGAAATGCCCAAAAACACGCAACAGAAGCATGTTGCACATTTCCGTGAGCGTTTTTGCGCGTTTATACGTGCGTTCTTCCATTGCCCACAATGGTTTATGCTCTGCCAATCAAAACGTGCGTCTTAATGTACGCAGGTTAAAACGTGCATAAACACGCAAATAATTGCATGCTGTTAACACGCGTGCACAAACGGTGCCACCTAGGTGTGAACCCAGCCTTAGGGGGTGAATGGACTTCATGTTGAACTTCAGAAAACACGCAACAAAATGGCGTGCATGAGGTCACACGGTGACATTTACCATGAAAATGATATCACATTTGTGGGGTTGTCACATTATGTGGGAGTGATTTATGAAAACCGGACCAAGAATCCGATGTGAAGTGCTGCTACATTGTTGGTGCTATATGACTGCCTGTAATATCAGTGAAGGGTCCTATAACTGGCTTCCAGTAATTCCGCTTATCCCGTTCCTGCTATCCATACATATGATGGTCTGAGGTGGAAATCTTTCACTATGTTTTGGGTAGAGTGGTGTCAGGTTTTTGCTGTCATCCTTAATAGTGGATTGACACTGATTCTGTGGCAGTGACCACTGTCATCATTGTCATCAGGGCATCAAGTGAAGGGGAATCTTCCAGTGTTCTCCAATAATAGAAGATGGGTGATTTCCCAATGGAGACTCCCATGTCTGGTGACAGACTTCACATTAAGTCTTCAGGACAGGAAATGAGGAAAAATGTCTCCAATGATGACTCGGACAGCAGTAAAAAAAGGACCATTTTTATCCATTCTCCTTTCTATCCAATACTAGAAAATAAGTTTTATTTGAAGTTCAGCTATAATTGCAACCAAGTCATGCTTTATTCCTCCATTGTAGTAGTAATCAGAGCTGACACCATACCTATCATTGGCAGTGACAGTTGGAGGTCTCGGCACAGTCGCAAACCTGCGTCAGTAATAACTATGTCACAATGATTTTGTCCTTTGCTTCCACTCTCTGCTAGGTGATGTGATGATACACATTTTGGGCCCTATACACCATGTTTACCTGATTACATATGCCCTTTACATCATCACTGTGATCATTCAGCACTTAGCTGATGTGCAGGCTGTAATCAGACTCTTAATGATAAGTCAATTATCTGGTTTGCTGCATCAGAGTTTTGTACTGCATCACTTTTTCTCTGTAGACGTTCACTGATCGTTGTCCATCTTCTGAGTTTGGAGTTAGGGGTTTCCGCTAATTGTGTAGATCATTACACCTATATTATATTAGTGAGTAACAGTTGGATCATGCAGGAATGCTGCAGGCTGTATACTAGTTGGCATGCATATCAATAGAGCTGCAGCTAACGATTATTTTCAAAATCGATTAGTTAGCCGATTATTAAGTTCGTCCTATAATCGATTATGCCGATTAGTTGTTGCAGCCCTACATATCAATTTAATATGGCAAATGAAAGAAGACCGGCTTGTAATGTTGTATCTGCCTTAAAGTATATCTAATCCCAAGAAAAATGTAATATATTACCGCTTATTAGTCCTTAGATGTGACGGCTGCTTACCTTTCTTTTAAAGGCTTGTTTCCATTTATTTTCACTTGGGAGTGTAGCCCATTACGTTATCAGCTCCCCAGGTTTCTGGCAGGATCAACAGGTGTGTGTTTTTTGTTTTTTTTGGTTAACAGATATAAGAAAATGCTTTCATTGGGATATTAAAGTGACATTGAACACAGGTTTTCTTTTTTTTTTTTTTAAAGAACATTTCAGCAGCTGACCTAATAACTTACATTGTGTGCAGGCCATTCCCTTTCCTTCAGTTTATCCCGGTCTCCTTATTGCTGTCTCTGCTTTCTGGTTTCCAGGGTGGCTCATTGGCTTACGTGGGCCCTATGGAGCCACATTGTGGGGCTTGCTCCTAGCAGAGGACTACATGGTGATGTTGGCATGCTGCCTGCGCCGTTAGTCTCAGGCATCCTGAGATTGAAAGCTTTTATTTTGTGAATCACTGGGGGTGAGCATTTGTACTGATGCTGGGATATTTAGTCCCAAAGGAGGGGATGATGTGATTGGTGATGACGCTATGGGTGTGTGCTCCCCGATAGGAAGTTCATGGAAGCAGAGCAGAGAAATCAGGCGGCTAAGGTCGTAGCAGTGTAAGTCTTTCTGGAACTGTTCAGTTACTGTCCTGGGCTACATTGATTTACACCGATATGTTAGTCCCTGGTCACACCTAGGTGTTTTGTAGATCAAAACATTGAACACAAGGAATCCCATTATTTTCTATGGCCCGTGTTCATGTCTGAGCGTTGTCACCGGTAGCAAAATGCCGGTCACTGGGAACAGTACATAAGCTACTTTTCTGCAGATTTCTCGGCTTTTGGCTCTATAGACTTTAATGGAAACGCCTGCAAATATGCCGCACATTTTTTTTGCGCATTTTGTTACAAGGACTATCTGGCAGCTGAAATCCTGACCGCTTCAATGCTTTTGAAAATCCTTGTCAAACATATGTAAAAATGTGCAAAAATGCTAGACACAACCTGTGGAAAAATGCCTTAATACGCTGTCGCCTAGATGTGAACTGAGGCTTGTGGAAATAAAAGACTTTAGTAATACTTTTACAGACCAAAAGGGAGAAAATAAGCAAAATTCTTTATTACAGTTTACATACACTTTAAATGTGTACTGTAGATTTGCATGTTGCACCACGTGATCACTGTATAACAGCAAAGGTCACATATCTGCGAAGTCTCTGGATGATTTGGTGGTGTAGGCATTAATTGCAGAATAAGGACCAGGAGGTGCTCATAATCGCACACTGAAATCTTTCTCTGATATCGCTGTGGAACCTGTCTAATATTTGAAAACTGCATTTAAGGAGTAGTTTACACAATGTATTTATTATTACTCGCAAGCCACTGCAGAATACCTGGGGGACTAGAAAATAAGTATGTCCCATAGTAGCCAATTGCACCCTTACATGTCTTTATTAGGGGCCCATATTTGTGTAACCAGCAGGTATTATATCCAGACTGTAGTTTTCAGTACTTACTGGGAAATGACCAGTAAGTGTTGTGTGAGGCCCCGTACATACGAGTGCTGTGGAGGTGGTTGTGTGAGGCCCCGTACATACGAGTGCCGTGGAGGTAGTTGTGTGAGGCCTATACATACGAGTAAATGAGTACTCTCCTTGTCGCACTCCTTACCGATATGTCCCTTGTAGTGGGGGGTGCTCGCTTTTTGCTATCTTAATAGTGTGCTGGTGACATTTTTACAATTTTGCTATACATACGAGTGCCGTGGCGGTGGTTGTGTGAGGCCTATACATACGAGTGCCGTGGCGGTGGTTGTGTGAGGCCCGGTACATGCGAGTGCCGTGGTTGTGTTAGGCCCCTTACATGCGAGTGTCGTGCCGCTGGTTATGTGAGGCCCAAGCGTGTTACATGTAAACAATACGCTTGCGTGGTTTATTATGTGTGCACTTGTTCTATCTTGTGGCTATTCCCTCTTTACTACTCTGCTGCTGACTTCTGCTAGAATGGAGAAATAACAGAGGAGAGTGGAATAGCCTGAATACATTGAATGGTATGAGATTACGTCTTGTCTGACTGGTTGTTCCATGGCAGTCTGCTTTGTAGCTAATGATAGATGAAAAACTGGTTAATCCACACGCATCAAAAGGGTCAAGCAAGATTAGTGGTTTCTGATCCTGTCTATCGGATTTGGAACATGCGTCAGATAAAGGATAATATTGTCACCTTATTTGTGTTTTATGTGCCATGTACACCACCTCTGTTTACTCATTTGTTCAAATTTTGTAATGTTGACTAGTAAACCTTATTGACCTAAGAGCTTAAAGTGGAAGTAATATGAGGGGGTAAAAAAAAAACCCACCCTGGAACTTTTTAGCCAGATCGTGCACAGCATAGCATGATTTCAGACTTACCTGTCAAAGTGCTGTGCTCCTCCCATGCCGGTGCTTCCTTTACCCCCGCCCCCATCTTTTTCTGGGTTTTAAGCCTTTGTCTGCTTCATTTGCCGGGCCCCTATGGTGTAATTCCAGCATGTGCGCACGGAAGTTACTTCATCTGGTCATGCTGGGTCTGCACATGTACTGAGCTATGCATGCGTGGCTCCATGTACAGGGAAATAAAATGCTGAACGGCTGATAGAAGCTTATATGGCAGGTGAGACTTGCGTAGTCTCTTTTGCAAAATAAATCCTGCCG
>NW_017307068.1:86037-92413 GCF_000935625.1 Nanorana parkeri | reverse complement strand
CCCCTTTTTTTTTTTTTTTAAATGAACCTTCTTGCCACTTTAATGGTGATGTTAGTTTGGCTGTTTATGAATATTGGAAAAGTAAAATAAGCATGCAATAATTTAGAGGGGAATTAATAAAAACTGGAGCAGACAGATTTTAGAGTTCGGCTTCTACCTTTTTAAAGCATAACTGAACAAACTGAAGATAGAAGCTGATTGGTTACTGTGGGCAAATGGTCCAGCTTCTGTCCCAGTTTTGATAAATTCCCCCTATAGTGGTTTGAGATTACAGTGTTCAATTTTCACTTGAATTTCCACCCCTTCTAGCTTGCCATCAGACAGTGTTTTGGATTGTTTACTCTATGATACCTAAGATAGTGTTTTTGCATTATCCAGATTGCACTCCATTAACATTACATTTTACTGGAGGAGATTACTTTAGCTGTACAAGTTATGAGATGCATTTACATTAGCTGAAGCTCAGCATTGTCACTAATATATATGTATGTCAGATGTGTTTATTTATGAGCTGCAAGAACTGTCCTCATTGCAGTATTGCATAAATGCACTTGATGATTATTAATGTGTCGCACTAATTATGGCAGCGATCATATATATATTTCTCCTGTAGAAGTGCCTTGTCATTACAGTGTACGTTAACCCTAACCATGAAATTTTATTATTTGCTCCCTTTTGGCCCTGTTAGTTATTTAATTGAAATGAATATTTCCCCAGTCATCGTCCAGGGCAGCCTCTGAGAGATGGGATCCTCCCACCTGAAACAGGAAACACATCATCCACAATTAGAATAAAAAGGGCGGTCCCTCCTAACCACCGCAGTATTTTGTGTTTCCTCCGGCCAAACAGGAGCATCGCAACGTTTGTTATTTTACTCCCGGCCTACTGTGCTAGATGGCAGGGGCCTCCTGAGGCATGTGGCTCTCATTCGCAGGACATTTCCCAGGACTGATTCCCCCAGAGTCCTTACAAAAAATGTTTGCCCAGAGGTTCCCCTTGATAATGGAAGGAGTTGCAACCATCCTCGCTGGCGTTGTGTCTCCAGATGGAGTCCCCCGCAGTGTCCTGCCAAAGGAATTGACGGATGACATGATGGGCTCTCTGGCGGCAGGACACGAATACTGATTTGTAGGGTGATTTTGTAAGTGATTTGTAGTCTTTAAACACTTCCTGTTGTAGGGTGACAATGCTGCTTCACCAAAGACACAATGGAGTGATGGGACTCGAATTGTTTGCAGGAGCAAAACGGTGAGTGACACATTCCCCTCCCGGCCCGATCAGCTGTGGCAAGGACCTTCCCTGTCCCTTTGTTACACCTAGCTTGCGGGGTGGGGAATGCCCCAGCTGCAAGTGATTGGGCCGGGAGTGGGTTGTCGTCACTGACCGTGTTGCACTGGCTTGGGCGAACTGGGTTCACAACAAGCCTGCACACATCGCTACTTCAGACTAACTCCATAGGAGTGAATGAGCGTGCACAAGCCCTGGCCTGGGATTTTGACAAGCTGGTGTGGTGCCCCATGCCCAGAGGGTGCAGAGGGCCCAATACACACAACACATATCACAAATGCTTGGCTAAAAAGACAAGGCTGTCTGATTTCTAACTCTGTCAACAACTTGTTCCCCCTCATTGGAATTGAGAGACAGACTCTTTCCAGAAGACAGGTAGTGCTTCACGTTTTTGGTCACTTGTCTTGCATGTGACGTTACAATATGATGGCTAGTCATGTGAAGACCTGGTATAGGTGCCGAGTTATAGATTGCTGCATCATTTTTAGCACCATTGGGTTTCATTTGTGGCTTCATCATTTCTTCTTTTTCTCTATTTCTATATACGCTTCTTTGTGTTAACGTTCAATGCATTTCTGTCTGGAAAAATAGCACCGTCTCAAATACATCAATGTCCATTTTTTAGGAACAATAGGTAGAGAAGTGTTTGTGTAGTCCATTAACATACTACTTTTCTCGGGGTTGCATTTGCAGAATAGATAAAAAGACAACTCTACACTGGTTCATAAAAGACTTGTGTTCAGTTCCATCAGCGGCTGTGCTGATCAGATGATTAACCGGGCAACAATTGCCAGACCTCAGGAGGCCTTTCAGCTTCCAAAATTGTCCTCAGACAAAGATGGTAAAATAAGAAGACAGAGATTAGTCTCTGATAAGTATGCCTGTAGAATTCTTTAATAATCAGGGGTTGTGGTGTAGATTTTAACAGGTGACAGTTGGAACTAGTCTTCCGATCAGGTCTGTGTTTGATATGATAATCCCTATGGCCATCTCTACTGACGATTGTGCAACGTTCTATAGCTTACACCAGGGTTGGACAAAGCCCTGGAGCCAGGTAGCCAAAACTCCTTACAAATTGCAGCTGGCGCCTAACGTTTGAGGTTTTCTCTAGTTGTCAATGGAGCTGGCTCCTGAATTCCATATTAATATGTCCATCCCTGCCTCAAATGATGACTCTAGTTTTTCAACTAGATATTTGATAAGGTTTAGCCTCTTGGATCCTTTACTGGGACTTTGGCTTTCTCTGTGTTACAAAGATCAAAATTTTTTATGCCACATTCAGCTATAGGCAGACTGCATTCTGTATGACATTCGCTTCAGTCTCTATCTAAGCTTGCCAACATTAGGAGTATTTTGTAATCCATTGTCGTCAGTGTAAACGGTAACTTGGCAGCACACATGAGCAGTCTTTTCCATTTATAGATGTCTGATGAATGTGGTCAGCATAAGGGACACACAGCGTTGCATTCTTTTCTACTCCACAAGATTTGCCTACGGAATTTCTGCTTGGCCTAACGACGTAATTGTGCTTTGCTCTGACAATGGCTTCACCATAAGGGACTATGGAACTCTTGTGTATATAAAGCCTATGTACCGTCAGATTTACGGACTCGTTTACAAAAACAAGAGCCCAAGTGCACTGGCTGTTCATAGGATAAAATCGGGTTTCTGCTTTCATTTTAAGTATCAGTCTCTGTTTACACCTAGGTGTTTTGTAGCTGGGAGCTGCAAAACGCTGAACACAAGGAATCCTATTATTTTCTATGGCCTTTGTTTGTTTACACCTCAGCATTGTGTCGGCCGTCGCAAAACACCCGTCCTTGGAAAAAGTACACAAGCTACTTTTCTGCAGATTTCTGCACTTTTGGCCCCATAGACTTCAATTGAGACGCCTGGAAACGTGTGATGCAAGCGGTTTTGCACTTTTTTGTGTAATTTGTTGCACAATTTTCCAGCTCAAAACGCGTGTAAAAAGGCTTTTTAGAATTACTCAAATCGATTGACGAACGTGCAAGAATCCTGTTGCCTAGGTGTGAACGTAGGCTTACGCCTGCCTGGCTTCTGTGGCCAGATGACTGCGTATTACTTGGCATGTTGGAAGGTTGGTTTCTGTTTTTTTTAGGTTATTGCACATTGTATCTCATTGGTCTGGATACTTTCATTGGTAAGCCCCCTGAGTGGTTCTTTTCTTCAGCATAGAATGGAAGGAAATGATGCATTATCTCTTTGCGTATCTAGGGGAGCCTCAGCTGAATATTGGGGAACTGTGGATTTTGGCTTTGCCACTGCTGGGTCAGAGACATCAGTGTAATGTCACTAAAAATACAACTCCCTCCTAAGTCCAGCATTGATATAGTGACATCTCCATTGTTGGTCTGCAGCTGAACCAAGAACAGAGGCACCGGGGTCATTTTTGGTAATGTTGAGGTGCTAATCTAGTGTTGAGCATGGCATTGTTATTTTGTGTTGGGAAGAAGTGATCTTCCTGTGGACACTACAATGATAAACTGGTGAAAGTACTGTCTTTAGGTACATTGTGCTGCATAGCCAGTGATGGAGGCTCTGGGGTGCTGGGTTGGGTTTTAGGGGTTACAATGATGTTTGAAGGAGCAAATGGTTTGGGCACCTAAAGATACTGTATGATTTTAGGCCAGGAATGAGGGCGCTGGGCCTATTCCAGGGACTCTGGTGCAAAATGCAGACAAGAAAAAGCGTGTGTGTGTATTGATACATTAGACAGATTTATATTTAGGTATTGATGATAAAATAGAAGTTAATGAACCATTTTAATAAAGGTTCAATTGACCATTTTATGCTTGATCAGGACATCCTGTATATGTTGGTTGTGTGTTTTTTGGTATTCTACTTGTCCTGTCATACCAACTACCACTGTAGCATCAAATTCACTAACTTCTGCAGCCCATATAAACTGTGATATTTCTGTTTTTTTAATATTTTCAATTTCTGATAAAAACACATTGATTCCGAGGCTGGCCTTAAAGGAAAACCTATGAGGTGAGTGCTTTTCACTCACCTCATAGTTCTAGTCGACCTGTGACAATGAGACTGTCACAGGTTGGCTCAGTAGATCGGGAGGTGAGCTAACACATACCGGGTTCACTCGCCTCTCGATCCTGTCACGGCTCTCTGCCGTGACAGGGGGAGGGGCTGGATTCCCCCCTCCCCGCTCCGATCTGCCAGCGCTGACTAGCGGAACGGGAGGGGGCGGGTACAGCTGGCTCTGCCTCTAGATAGGCAGAGCCAGCTGTCACTCCCGCAGCTGGGCGGATCCCGTCATCTAAGTCGTGATCCGCTCCGGCTGCGGCGTCTCAGTATACCGCGAGCTGTAGCTTGCGGTATACTGAGCTTAGGGTAACGGGAGGACGCTAGTTTGTGTCCTCCCGTTACCCTAAGGAGAACTATGGGGATAAACACTGACCCCATAGTTCTCCTTTTTAAAGTTGAGTTGTATAAAATGGTTGCAAAATGTGTTCCCTTTGTTGGTTCTCTTACAGTTAGGACCAAGAATATCTGTTTAATATTCAAAGAAAATTTGCTGAAATCTGTGGCCAGCCTGAGGCTCCATGTATTCTTGCCAAGATGCTGCTATTATGTGTTCTGATTTTGTGGGAAGAGTTGGATGACTCCTTTTGAAGATTTTTCTATTAACTTCTGGAGAGAAAAAAAGTCAGCTCTAGTATTACACGAGAGCTGAAATTTATCATATGAATCTGCCTTGTATATCCTACAGGATCTTCAATTCTTTGTTTTCTCATGTAAACTTCTTCAACTGATCTAGAACCTCAAATGTAGCAAAAGATAGCTGAAGTTCCGGAATAGCAGAATGGAATGAAAGTCTGTAAAGATTAGAGATGCCTCAACTGTGTGGGCCACGTTCATGTCAGACAGTGACAGCACTTCAGAAGGATCCCTGTATGTAAATTACTTGGATTTAGAAAGTGGTGTATGTGAAAAGGGTGATCATGTGTTTGCATGTTCTCCCTGTGCTTGCCTCGGTTTCCTCTGGGTGATCCAAAGACATGCTGGAAGGTTAATTGGCTCCTGTCTAAATTGGCCCTGTATGTATGCATGCATGTGAGATAGGGACCTTAGATTGTAAGCTCCTTGAGGGCAGGGACTGATGTGAATGTAAAGTACTGCGTAAATTGTCGACGCTTTATAAATACCTGTAATAGATAAAATGTTGTTTTCAGAAGTTTAAATAAACACTTTGCTGCCCATTTTCTTATAGTGACATTCCACATTGTGTAATAGGCTGCTACATTGTCAATGTATACACTCACCTGCCACTTTATTAGGTACACCTGTTCAATTGCTTGGTAACACAAATTGCCAACAAGCCATTCACATGTCCGCAACTCAATGCATTTAGGCTTCTAGATGTGGTGAAGAAGACTTGCTGAAGTTCAAACAGAGCATCAGAAGGGGGGAAGAAAGGGGATTGGATGTTTTCCAATAAAAACCATGAGCCAGTAAAATATATAAATATGGGAGTTGCCATTGCTGACTTGTAAATGTGCAAAATGAAGGTCTGTCATTCTGTCCCTTGTTTAATTTCTTATTGAGTCACTGACCTGGAGCAATTCAAAGGGTGGAAGTTCAGACTCTTCAGGTTTAACTAGCTGCATGCTTGTTATAAAGTGGGAGTAATATAAAAATACACAGGCAGGTCTAATATGACATAAGACACTGTATCAGTCACTTCCGTCATAGACCCTCCGTCCTGCCTTTTTGTTTTTTTTATTTCTGTCCACTAATATGCACAGCTCAGTCACCTCATCTGGCCCTGGCCAGTCAAGCGGGGAAAGACCCTGAACCCAAAAGAAGACCAGACAAGGTCAGAAGCAAGGGAGGACAGCGCTAATATTGCAGCGCTGGAGGGGATTGCTTAGTGGGTAAAGGTGCCCATACACCTTACGACCATCGCAAGACTTTTGTCTTGCTATGGTCGTATGCTTCTTGAAAGCTCGTACGATCTGCCCACCTTGGACGGGCAGATCGTACTTGCGATCATCGAAAGCCCGCCCCGCTGAGGGGTGGGCTTCCGATGACGGCAATGCAGAACGGG
>NW_017307068.1:68487-85858 GCF_000935625.1 Nanorana parkeri | reverse complement strand
GTTTTCTACTTTGACCTAGCGGCCCACTAGGCAGTACAGTCAGGATCAGAATTGCAGCCCCTTATCTGAAACCTTTAAAAAAAACTCCATGCATTTAAAAAATGTACCCTTGCAGTGGGGCTACCCCTGCACTGCAAGGGTTAAAGTGATATTAAAGGTTCTGTTTTTTTTGTTTTTTTTATCTTCACAACAGGGAGGCCCACCTTTTCTATAAAAATGCTGTTCTTTAAAAAGTTTTCTCCTCATCTTCTAGTGGGTCCCCTCAGCGCCCCTGCGCAGGTGCCTCCATCAGCTAAGGTGCTGCTACGGAGGTACCCGTGTGGGCTCGTACCCTCTGTGTCTGTCTGCGGTCATGCAAAACAAATGACAAACGCACTCAACAATTTGTCACCAGCTATACAGTAAGGTGCACACAAAATGTTTTTTTACATGCTGGCTTGTGAGTGTGCCATGATACCTTTCTACTGTCTGCGGTCATGGATGCATACAGGCCACACCCCTCCTCTTGGCCCAACAGTTTGACTGCAGAAGAAGCCTTTGGCTCCTCTGCCATCAGTATCCTTCCCCAGAACCAGAAGGAACGGAGGATCACATGGTGACCGACGGCAGTGACAGGTAAGTGTGTGTGGTGGGGGAGACTAAAGTACTGGGCTGTTTTTACCTTCATACTCAGAATGCATTAAGGTAAAAGAAGCCCAGCCTTTAATGCTACTTTTTAAGTGCTTGTTTAAGGAGATCATATAAAGCACAATTACTCACTTGGTCCTGTGGCAGCTGTGGAATGTCTCTCGGCGTCCTCGCGTCTAATGCAAGTCAAAGAACCTGCATTAGAGATAATGTCAGCGGTCCTTCGACTTCTAGAGCCAAGGGAAGAAGAGGCTGTGGGGGCCGGTCTAGTAGCCAGAAAAGATCTGTAGGCCTTCTGTGGAAAAGGGATGATGAGAATATTAGGGTGGAGTACTGTGATATGTTCGAGGTGTTATGAATAAAGTATCACACACATTGCAGCATGCATGGAACAAAAACGGCGGGTCCGCATTAAGCAGCCTAGGAGATAATAGGTGATCAGGATGTTTTCAGCCCCAACAAGTTGCAGGCAGATGTCTGCTGGCTGAAAGTTTTCGGAAGACACTGATTGGGAGAGATTGGAAAACATATCCCCAAAGCTGTAATTTATCTGTTGTTGTACTGCAGTGTCTCTTCATCTCCGCCTTGTCATAAACTAGTAGAAGTGACCATGCAAGGTTGAGTACTGTGCAGGTTTCTCTGTCCATGTTCAGATAATGTTTTGTTACACTGTAATACATCTGTAGCATGTAGGAGGAGCAGAATGGGAGAAGAGATGCAGAGAGTGGAGGTTGATTTTGGGTCACTGGATAGTTTATAATGCACATTACTGAATCTGATAGAAAGAAAAGCTGCAGGCTGTGATGTCGCACTGAGCAAGATGAGAAGAGACAGAACTCTGCATATCTACGGAGAGGTCATATTATATGAGTGTACATACTACAGCTATAGTTTCATTCTGATATATAAACCAGTTGTATTGTGGCTTGAGTCTTCTTTTTACGGACATAGAAGTTCTAGATACTGATAAAATAGACGGTGATTCTAGGTAATAGTGCTTTATTTAGTGATAATGTCAGTTTTCCATACATATAATACCCTGCATAGATTAAAAGTGTATGTGTTATTGAATGGACATACAACATACATTATAAATGCTGGGCAAGTCTGCAAATGGAGATTTGTGAATCGTTCCCATCTAATATTATAAGGATTCCATTACAACTTCCGAGTCGTAGTGATAACGTTCCCACTTACTACTACTTCTCTAAACGCATGGGATGCCTTGTACAAGAGGCACAAATGGTGGTACAACTCCCCTTTAATGGCTCTCACTGGACCGATCTTTTTCCACTGTTGACTAAACCAGTGTTCTTTTAAGTGGACTTTGAACTCCATCTTAAGAATGAGAGATGTATACAATGGCACTGATTTGTGTTCTCTTCAGTACCTGAGAAATCAATGGGGAACGTACTTTATAGATTTCTGGAACTACAGACAACTGTCGCACTGCTTTTTGAAACCTTCCCAAACCAATAGGAGTCCCATCTGAGCTCATACCTCTTGAATGTCTGTTAAGCCATCCTAATCCACCAAGCCATTGTATATCCCAACTATAAAAACTCCTACTTAACCCTGACTCTTTCACATATCCACCATCTACAGAGAAACCGGAATGGCATTTCCAACTACCCTTATCCAATCAGTGATTACCATTTTTACTCTTATAACACCCCTCATCCATTGATTGTAAAATAGAAGAAGCTGACTGAACTATGATCACGGCGGTATAACATTCCCCAATATTTCTAATAAGTGTTGGAGAGGAAGTGATTTTGTGGGAACAATAGCTCACACCTGGTGGTTTGGCGAATTGGAGGCAGGACTGGATGGCATTGGCGGAGACATAATCGGTGTGTGGCCATTCTTCATCCTGAGATCTCAGTACATTGGAGCACATTCTGCAATCAGACAAATGAACGGGAACTGTGGTGGAGTTGTGTTCAGTTGGGAATTTGACTATATTATACCAAGGCTATGGAGATCCGTCTCCACACCAACTATCGGAGAATGGTTTGAAAACCTAGACCGAGGACTAAGATTAATGTAGGAACTGACCTATTCTGCAAATGAAACCTAACGCACACACTGTAACATATGGGCAGGTTGGCTGGACTTTATATTGTCAAATACGTTTGGGTTTGGTAGGGTAAGGACAGTTCAGATAAGTCTGGCTGTAGAATGGGCAATTTGGTAAATTTCCCTCTTTAATATTTTTCCAGAGGAGGAAGGGAGAAATTGTTATGAGATAGAGTCTGTAACAGGCAAAGTTAGTGGTGGCATTACATTCATTTTATTAGGTCACATGTGCCAAACCATGGTAAATTTGACAGTTTTTATTGCCTCACTAAGTCACTTGATTTTTTTTTTTTCCATGTCTGTTTACAGTAAAAGCTTTGCACCTTCAATCGGGCTGTGTGAATCAGATCGAGGGCTCATGTAGTGGTGTTCCCTGCTTCACAGGAGTCCATACAGGAAACAAGGGACAAGACAGAGCGCCTCCATAGTGTAAAAGTGTAATTTATTTGTACAACACGCAAATAAAAATGTACTTACAGGAAAGTCGGTGCTTAAAAGCATACAAATGATGATGCAATATAAAATCTCTAGCAGCGGAAGTCTGAAGGAGTACAGCACATCAGCGTCCTCTGCCCCCTTGAGTTCTAAAGGTCTACGCGTTTCAGGGGCACGCCCCCTTCATCAGAACCTCCTGATGAGTTATATTTTTCAAATGCCATCACTCTTGTAAAATTTCACCTATGAATTTTGTTCTCTCTATCTGAGACCTGCCCAATGGGGGATTTCAGTCGCTGGAAGGCTGGTTGCCAAGGGGCTAATGGTTCTCTTTCCGATCTGTCGCTTCTGTGCCTTTTTACCAATTCTAGCTACTTGTATCTCTTTCTTTTCTACTGTGTTTTTCCTCTTTTAGTGCTTTACCATGGGCAGGGTTAGTATGCTCTTCAGTGAGCTGATTATTTCACCCCAGAGTACTCCTCGCCCACACTCACTGCTCATTCTTATTTCCTTGTGACGTTTATGTATTTTGATTCAATGGTGTGGTTGCATTATGTGCTACTTTTGGCTCCACGCCATATTATCTATTATATGTGGATTCTGTTCTCCTTTTTACTGTTGTATTTGTGATCCTTGAATATTCTCTATTTTTTATCTTGTATTTTGAAAAGTTTATAAAATATTTTTAAAAATAGAATTTTACCTACTAAAATATTTCAGTGCTCCTCACTGGTCTTGTTACCACCTCTCCTCTTACTGATGCCATCACCGCCAATGCAGGACTAGTGGGTAGCATTGGAAAGCAGGGAAATGGGCCATTGACTGACTGCTGCAGGACTCGCGCATTCACGTTCCCCCTATATGAGGCCATACCCTAGTAAAATGAGTGTTCTATTCTGCGGCTTAGTGTTCTCAGTAAAAGCACAACACCCAGGGCCAAGTGACTTGCGATTCCTGATCTTCACAAAGGATTTTTAGGCTTGTCACTTACACTTGCTGTGAGGAAGTAGATTCAAACAGGGTGACCAGTAGTCCTGCCTGCCTGGTATTGCTAGCTGCAGCAAGCAGGGCAGTTGGTGTCCAGAATACAGCTCGTCACACTTTGCTTTCATAAAATGTACACGTCCACCAAATAAACATTTGTCTCGCTTGCCTGGTCACATCCAGCTGTGCTGAGCGACCATGGGGTTGTTTGGCACATGGTATATCATCTGATTTAGCAGTACAATTCAGTTTGGTGTTTTAGCCGTATACATCTATTTATATAGCGTGGGAAGTCTAGCTCCTTTTTCACAAGGATTCCTGTAAGCGTATCAGACTCTTCGTGTATTTCCTTTTTAAAACGGTGTGTATGGAATGCAAATATATAACCGACCTGTGAGAATCTCCTAAGAAAACGCTTCCACGTTTTGTTGAGAGAAGTACCTTAGTTTAATATAGTCTCATCCTATTCTGTAGCTGCACTTTTTGCTCCTTCTAGTGGGGCTTAAAGAACTCAAGGAAAAACATTTTTTTTTTAACCCATAGAGTGGGGCTTCCCTGGCACTGCAAGGATTGACTGCTCCTTTTGTGTCTAGGTTAATAAGTTTATACTTACCCCATGTTTTGAGCCAGCTTCTTAAATCGTTCCTTCCGATGTCTCTCCCCTCCTACAGTGGTCTGTGAATCATCATGTCTATACACTGTGTATAGCCGTTAGGATGCTGAGAAAGGTTCCAATGCTGCAGGGAGGGGGAGACAGACTGGAAGGAGCGCTGTGACAGCTGGCCGGCTTGGAGATTTGGGTGAATATATCCTTTATTTTTGAACCAAGACAAAAACAAGCACTTAACCCTTGCAGTGCAGTGTTTTCTTGGAGTTCTTTAACCCCTTCATGACTGAGGCCCTTTTTTCAATTTTTGCACCCATGTTATATTCCACATTTTAGGCCTGAAAATGACGTAAAACCCCCCAACATTATATATTTTCTGAATAGGTTTTTCAGGTTTCTCTGTGTGCCCTGGAAATTAGGAGCTTAACTGTCCATGATGGGTACTTAGTCAGGTTAGGGTGGTCTTGAAAATGTGAATGCCACACTTTTTGATTTGGAAAAGCACTCCATAGGTTATTAGCTACTCCTACACATAGAAAACGGTGTTTTTAAACGCCTTTGTCGCACACCGGCTCCGAGGATTGGGACGAGTACATTTTACTCTCCCAATACTTCTCCTTTTTAGGCTGGGTACACACAGATCAAGCTTGATCTGTGCATAGCCCCATCTGCTCAACAATAGTTAATCATCAGATTGACTTTTGTCAAAGGAACTTGCTGGGAAAATGTCTGCCAAAGAGTGATTGCAGATATTCAGCTGAAAGCAGTGTTTGGATATTCTGACAGCATTGGGCGCCACTGTCAAAATACAATGAGGGGGATTTTTCAAAACTGGAGCAGACAAACTCTGGAGCAGATTTTTACTTCAACCAATCAGCTCCTCTGTCTTATTTTCAAATCTTACCTGAGCACACCGAAGAGAGATGCTGTTTTTATAAATTGCCCCCCAATGTACACGGGAGATTCGTTTATCCACATCTGCTGTTCGTATGGATGGAGGAATCTGTCTGTCTGGTTTTTTTTTTCATCCTCACAGGCTGAACAAATAAAATCTGTGTGTGTACCCAGCTTTACTGTGAGCAGCCAACACTTGTTCTCGGCTCCTTGTAATCTTGCCGAATTAGCAGCTGTTGTCTTTATGCCTGTAGGCTGTCCTCCTTACACCTCATTGTAGACAGAAGCTCTGATAAGCTCAGGGCCGCATACCTTGCACACATAGTAACAGATTTATAGTGTAGTATATATAACTTGTTCTGTGACAGATGTGTGCTTTTCATGTGACAAGGCCGAGCTTTACTTCTAATTTCAGGGTGTGGTATATCCAGACAACACAGACCAGATTTTTCTCTTCTTTTAGCTCTGGATATCGCTGCTTAAAATTACTCCTTTTATTTTACATTTGATTGAAACATTTGTAAAGGGTTTTCTTTTATTCTTGTTGATCTGATACAGCCACACTTTTGAATTGCACTTTTACCTTTTTAGTACTGGGATTATAGTTTTTGTTTTTTTTGTCTAGACATTGTCCCCTGTTTGGATTTTCAGTGTGCAAATAAACGTTGTGACAAACTTGCTCCAATTTATGGGACTCTTGAATATTTTTCTCCTGCCAATAACAGGTCAGATTCTGTTTTCTTCTCCCACATCAGATGAAAGTATGAGGTTGGTTGCTGTGAGTAGCAGTAATGGTTCTTCGTCACACTTCTTCAGTCGTGAAGCCTGAAAATAGATGAGACTTTTAGATTCATTTTTATTTTGTGTATGATGTTGAGGGTTGTTTTGAAAATGAAGTACCCTAGCCCATCCTCATCACACATACAGACATACCCTTCATAACAGCCATAACCTGCACAGACCTAAGACATTGTCTTTATCCTTTTGCAGTATTCCTCCTATATCCTACACATGTCTTTGTCTCCAGTAGAGAATAAGGGAATATCGGAGTATCTGCACCTGGCATTTTGTAAGATTTCACATTTTGTGGTGAGAAGAATAAAGCAATGGGGTTTGGGGCTTGGGCCAGTCTGTTTAAAAGTACACTTATACTTTTATTGAAAATATTAACCTAAAATCTTATTTACTAAAAATGGCAAACACCTATTCAGTGTCTGATCCAATGATTAGCACCCATGAAACCACTGGTGGTGGTGGTACCAGTCAGATTCTTGGTTGCTGGCTTTCACCTCTCCACCTCCTGCCCAATGGTCCCTATTGTTGGTACTGACTATCGTAGTAATGGCCAGTAGTAAGGTGCTTGGATTGGAGGAGGCCAGAGCCAGTGGCCAGCAGCTCTTTATTTATGGTAATGTTGGTTTCATGGGTGAAGGGGATCAGATGCACTGAGCAGACACCCGAAAGCAACCTGCAATTTATAGTAAGCACAACTTTTTCCTCTGACTTGAGATCTTTCTCTGTGATACTTGCTAAGCAGTGTTTTTCTTTTCAGGTTGTATACTTCACCAAAGAAAAAGTTATCCTCATCAAAAAAACCAGTGAGTCCCCTGGTTTGGTGCCGGCAGGTTTTGGACAGTCCTTCCCCTGATGTGGAGTGTGCAAAAAAATCCCTTATCCACAGACTGGAGCAAACTATGTCGGGTGAGCATTTTAAGTTTCTAGAAATGAGCATCATGCACTGTACATGTGGCCTACAAAATTATATTGAGGCGGCTGGGATTATTCATTATAAATCTTTTCAGTGGAAACACTTTTTTTTCCCCCTTCCTCCTCAGCAGGGAAACGCACAATAGTAAAAGCCAGACAGAGGAGGTAATCTGTCACTACACCACCCTAAAAACTTTTTGCATGACTACACTATTTGAATACCAAACTTTTTTCCAGTTTCCAATTGGCGATTTTATGATATATTGGCCAATAATCTGATAACAATGTGTGCACACATTTAGATAGGTCACAATGTTTGTTCTAGTTGCCTGGATGAGTTTCCACTAAAATGTTCAGTCTATGAATATATTATTTTTAAAGGAAGATGATTTACAATGAAATCATCGTCATTCTGCATATAAATCATGGGGCACGTTTGATTCCAGATGGCGTGCATTGAACTTATTTTGAAGATAGGAAAAGTTGTATCTGTACTTGTTGACATGTAAACAAATATAATCGCTGGGGTTTTATTGGTTTACATGTCTTTTAATAGAGATACTGGCCAATACATGATCCATCAGAGATATTTACAGATCTATAAGAGATGGAGTTATCCCAAGAAATTGATGCAAATATTTTCCATTACAGAATAGATTTTTGCATGAAATGCAGTATTAAATTTGTCAGGCCAAATTGTCTAACCAAAGACTTTTTTTCAATAATGTCATGTTAACAAAGGGTTTTTATTTACAATAAGTAGATATTGAAATTGAGAATGAGGGCTTGTTCACACCCAAAGCGTGTGCCTTGCAGAGCGGTAGCTGCTGAAACGCACCGCGATTGCTAAGAAACTTCCCCCCGCGTTCTGGGGAGGGGGCGTGGCGGTGCATTGAATTCAATGGCACCGCTTCCACGCCCCCCCCCGCCCGTAGTGCGATCGGACGCGTGGCAAGACTTTGCCAGCATTGCGTTCCACTGCGAACGCAAAAAAATAGAGCAAGCCCTATTTTATGCGTTTGCAGTGGAACGCAACGCTGGCAATGTCTTGCCACGCGTCCGATGTAGCTGCTCCTGCAAGTCAGGTATGCGGTCCGTGATCGGGTACCTTACTTGTCACCTGGCTGCGGGCCGGTACTTTGAGACCGCTGCTCTACAAGATAACACTAGCAACAAGAGACATTTTATTTTTTCCATCAGCTTTGTTGTACATAAATCATACCATGAAGGGAAGAAATCTTAGATCCTGGAGTATTCTGAATTCTGTTTTGCAGCGGGTATTCAGGAAATTAGATACTCAGTTACAGTATACTTATTGCATGTTTTTCAGAAGTAAAACACAGGTGTTTTTTTTATGCTTTGGTTTCATACAGCGGATCCAATTATACTAATTGAGCCAAGCTACCCTTGGGTAATACAGCTCTCCAGGGTGGAAAAAATGCAGTCTGTAGTATGAGTCCACACTACGTAATGGGAACCCGTGAATGTGCTTGAATGGATGTAAAAGTTAAAGGCTCCAATGCACTTCTATCCTAAATGTGGCCTTACTACCCGATAATCCACTGACCTGGAGCAAGCATGGACGACAGCCATTCAGATTTTCCAGATTTAATGCATGCCTGCTTTTTCTGGGTCCCTGATTCACTAGCTAGTGAGACCAGAAATACATTCGCCACAGTGGAGCCTGCACCTTTAAAAACCAAGTTAGAAATATGCAACTCACCATTGCTTTCCTTGCATGTTCCCTTTTAAGATCCTTGAGGCTTAGGGGTAGCAATGCTACAGCTGTGCCAACTTTGACATGTTTGACTTTAGCTGGCTATACACTGGTTCTATTTAGGCTGAGTTTGCAGGAAATTTGAGCAGCATGTGGACCAGTCCGCATCGCTCTTTTCCACAAGGTCAATTATTTTTAATCAACTTTTGTTGAAGCCTGTCTGAATATTCATGTCCAAACAGTAACTGCAGCCAATGTTTGGGTATTCCAACAGTGGCACACCCTCCTCTGTCAGAATGCAATAGCCTGGCAGAGGTATATCTCCATCCACTCTGTTTAGCATGGATGGAGGATTCAAGCATTTTAACAAAGTTCAAGATAAAACCGTCATTGTATGGCCAGTCTTACTGAGGAGGAGGAGGGGCGGCAGTTCAAACAATGCGTACGGTATCCCCAAATCTGTAAAAGTGACACTGTCATCTGTGAGGTTTGGTCCACACAAAAGTCTTCTCTCCCAGATTTAGACGATCGTAGGTTATATTACGAGATTGACATACCATAAGGCACCATAAAAATATTATTAGTTCTACAGAAGTTCTTTGAAGATGAAGCTTAGCTTAATGCCTGAGCACATCTGACCTTTGACATATTAATAAAAACCTTTCTTTGTTTACAGCCTTCAAGAGGCAGAGTATGTACAGCATTCCTTACAGTTCATCCAGCTACGCTAGCTCCTACAGTCCCAATCCTAGTGGAAGTCCATACAACAGTGGCTTCAGCTCTCCATCCTCCACTCTAGTGAGGCCTCCAGTAGTGCGGCAGCTGGTTCTGCCGAGCAGCACGGGTGAGTATCAATATTTACTGGGCCAGAATCTGATTTTCTTATTTTCCCCCTACATCTCTTCTATGCTGTTAACAAATGTGTCTGTGTTATGTCTTTGTATCAAGAGTTTTGTTTATAAATTTGCACCTTTGCTGCATATTCTTAGTAGAGGCAATGTGGGACGCTCATACAGAAACCCTGAGCAGGCATTTTTGGTAGCTGACCTGTACAACTGCAGATGGGCAGACCCATATCACACTAGGATCACATTTGTGAGAAACGCCCTTGGGAGTTAAATATTCACGATTTTAGTTCTTTAAAATGTGTTTTTTTTTATAAATAATGGTTGTCCTCCTTACAAAACACACACATCATTTATTTGGTCATAACTGCATTTAACAAAGGGTTTAATCAGTCAAGGGTATTTGAGTTCCAGGGGCCCAGACAGATGCAGTTTTGGTTATATGTTCTTAGTAGCAGGGTTCTGTTAAATTTTTAAAGCATGGCCTAGTCCCAAAAACTTTTAGAGGACTTTAGAAGAGTTGTTGAAACTCGCAAAATCAAAAACATTTACAGGGTCATTCAGAAAAGGGTGAAGGGGTTGGAGAAGGGACAATCTAGGGGCTTATCTCTTTGCTACTGAGAGACTTAACTAATTGTTTCCCATCACCCTATTAGTAGCACATTGATTTCAATGTGCCACAAAGGAGGACATTGCCAAGTAGCAAATGAGGGCACTGCCATTAAAGATTTTAATTACTCGTGTAACCCTAGGCTAAAGCCAGTTATAAGCAGGGAGATGTGAACTGAATCAGATTTCCTATACAATCCTGCAAAGGATGACTCTGGTTATCTGATTAAAGCGTCAGGTCATTTCTGGGCATGCCCAGCTACAACATGAGAAGTTCTTCACTGTCAATGGCTTAGTTTTCTTTCCCTGTCTGAAATAATTAGGGGGTGGTGTGCCATTATGTAGAATCAAGCTGCATGTTTTGGCTGCAAAGCCCCTAGCAACCAATAATACAAAATCACCTGCACTCCATACAGCGTACAGACTTTGGATGAAAGCTTGGTGCTTGAAGTGACAACACGAATGGCGCTGTCAGATACAGTCTATAATAGAAGTCACCAGCACTCGATCTGTTCAAAGAAGTAAAGCACTTTTTATTAAATTGTCACATGCGTCATACAGCCAACGTTTCTGGGCCACGCAGGGTCCCTTCTTCTGGGCAACATAGTGACGTCATTGTGTGGCCCAGAAGCGCTGGCTGTATCACGCATGTGACAATTTAATAAGTGCTTTACATCTTCGCACACCAAGTGCTGGTGACTTCTATTATGACCCTAGCAACCAGTCACATTGAACAGTTATATCCAACAACTGGATAATCAGTGCTACAAGGAGATTTGCAAAGAAACAGGAAATATATGGTGTTGGTCTTTTATTTCTAGGCATAGCCCTTAAACGAAATTACACTGATCACATCATTGCAAGATATATATATATATATATATTAGTTAACGAAGGGAAGGGTGGAGGAGTCCCGTGACGTCAGACATCGACGTCACCGGACTCCTCCCCCTTCCCTTCGTTAGCCGACGGAGCCACTTGGGGACATCGACTCCACCCCCCTTCCCTGCGTTAGCCGACGGAGCCACTTGGGGATGTCCGTGGCGTCACCGGATCTCCAACGGGACTCCCAGAAGCCGGCGGAGAGTGAGTATTTTCATTAGCGATCAAAAAGATTAACGATTAATCGAGAAATGAATCGTTAATTTGCACAGCCCTAATATAGACATGTATTTTTGGCTTTGTTTGCCATGCCCTGCCATATAATTTGTGTTGAAAAGTGAATCTGAATCAGATGGATATTTTCCACACTAAAAGTGCTCTTCTAAATTGTTAACATTCACGTGTACAAATTGATGCTAAGTTCATTTATTACATTGCAAGTGTTTGTAATACACCCCGCCCCCGCCCCCCATACTTTTAAGATTCAAACCAGTCATCTCTGAAAATGTCAAACATTGTTTTGAACCGCATTTCTCAACCTTTTTTCCAGTGCCGGCATCCTTTAAACTTGTGCAAAATCTTCAGGCACCCCAGTCTAAAATTTAAAAATCAAAAATGTATACCAGGAGCCACCTTTCACATGAGAGCCCTGCATTCCCACTCCACATCAGAGTCCTACCTTATCTTCTCTACAGTGCGGCTGAATGCTGGGGAAGATCCCCGATGCAGCCCGCCCTGGATTAACATCATGTGTGTCCATGGTGCTGGTGGCCGGTTGGCCTGCTCCATGGAAATGCATGACACTGTGCAAACATTTGAAGGCACCCCTGACAAAGCCAGAAGGCATCCGTCACCCTGGTTGAGAGAGTGACCTGATATCTTCTGTCCTCTCATGTCTTTTGATAGGATAGATCTGCTCTGAATGGGTTATATTCATGCTCTGTATATGGCAGGGAGTGTTAAATATTGGTTGGAAAGGTTCTTGTTTTACGTTCTGCCATTTTAGTTCAAATAAGACTTCTTTTTATTTATTATAATTCTGTATTTTGTTCTCCTAGGGCTTTATAAAAGCTCACCTGACAGAAACCCCACTCCGGTCAGCCCACAGTCCTCAGTAGACAGTGAGCTCAGTACATCCGAGATGGACGAAGACTCTGTAGGTTCAAGTTACAAACTAAATGATGTCACAGATGTCCAGATACTGGCCCGGATGCAAGAAGACAGTGAGTATGGAACATTTGATCAGAAATATTTCCGGCACTTATTGATGTACCACTTTGTATACTAAATCTCTACAGGAAACAGTGCTGTTGTTTTAAGATACAACCCTGCAGTCTCTATATTACATCATTGACTTGAGCTGTATTGTTCATAAGCAACCTCCTAATTGAACATGTTCTATTCCAGCAACGCTAGCTCATGCTGCATGAAATAATGTTTCCTCTCATACAGTACCATTTTTATGTTAAAGTACACCTGACCTGGTCCTTCAAGGTTGGGTCTCTCCACTCTGCCTGTCAAAGGTCTGGTGTTTGAGTACTGTAATACGCTGTCCTTACCAGACCATTTTTCAGCTTTCAGTTCTGCAATGGTTTGACTGACAGTTATTTGGTCATACAACACTGTACCCAAGCTCATTTGATATCTTTCTTTTGGGAATATCCACTAACACTTTGTTTTTTTTTTTTAACATGGATGGCGGAGGAAAGGGGTTACTTTCTCTTAAAATAAAAATGCCAGGACAGTACAAACACTCCTGAAATGACCCCTTTTTGAAAAATAGACACCCCCCATGCTCTCATTTTTTGCCAACGTTTTTTGGATATAAAGAAACATGCTGGTGTTGAGAGGGTTAAAGCATGTGACTAAGAAATATACAGGTCATGCTTAGAGAGATCGGGTGGTTAAGGTCCCAAGTTTGTGAAAATGGATCAGCAGTTACAGCTGTATGCATTCATTTCCATATTTCATGATTTCTACTATTTACTCTCCCTCTGTTGTAAGAGGAAGAGACGATATTAGCAATGTACACACTAGCATGTGATCACTGTGATTGGTCATCACAACGATCACATGCTGCCGGGTTGCTCGGATTGGCTCTGTACACTTGTCTACTGAGCCTTCCAATCATGGCTCAGTACCTGGAGATTGGCGTGAGGGCTTTTTTACAGCAGCGTTTATAAAACGGTTGTGGTTAAACAACAATCCACCATCCCTCCATTTTATAATATGAGGTTGAAAAGTGGTTAAAATAGTACTATGACCTCCCATTAAATCAAAATGTGCTGCAGCACTCAAAGTATATGTGAGCAGACAGAGCAAATCCTATGGTAGCACAGTAAATACTTTGCTCCTGCCATATTCACAGATATTTCATTAAAATAGAACCGTTTAGTGTTCGTTGTAGTTTTGCCATCACATAACTGCAAAGCCTTCTTCTTCCTGATAGCGGGGAGTGGGGGGTAGGGATGCAACAATACAATTTTTTTCCACACCAAGTACCAATACTTTTCCTCAAGTACTCACCGATACCTTTTTTTTATTTTGTCTTATGTGACATATTTTTTCTAAAAGAATACAGACTAAGATTAATGATTTGAGGATAGTGGTGAAGTGCCAGTCCCAGCTGCAAACTCTGCACCCCCGGTAGTTCTGCCACGGACTCCAAGCTCTAAAGGGACTACAGATCCCAGCGATACATTATACAGCAATGCTGAAAGGCAACCGGCTATAGAGGACTACAAATCACAGCAATGGATTATACACTATTGCAGAATACTAATAAAGCTACATACTCTGTGCTGCTCCAAGGTGCCGGCCTGATGTCTTCAGCGGAGGATCTCAGGTGGCTATGTGGGGTCTCGGAAGGGCTGCAGAGGTTCTGTGGTAGGCTGCGGAGGTTCTGTGGTGGGCTGTGCAGGAATAATGGTGGTCTGTGTGAGCTGTATGCTGGGCTCTGCGGGGCCTATGGTGGGCTGTGTGAATGTTTGTGCAACTGTGCAGGAATAATGGTGGTCTGTGTGGCTCTCAGGTGGCTGTATGCTGGGCTCCGTGGAGTTAATGGTGGCTGTGCAGGACGGTGGGTGGCATGGAGGAGGAGAAGATTTTCCAGGCGGCGCTGTTAATATGCGCCACCATTTACAGGAAGGCAGCGGGGACCTCGACAGTCTTCCTGTTAAGCACTTCTTTACAGTGCTGGCTTCCGTTTGAATGCTAAACGCGCCGGTACTTGTGGAAATGCCCAGTATCGGCATTTGTGCATCACTACTTAGAAGCATTTAAAATCAGGACAGGTTCACTTGAATTTACCAACCCTGATTTGTTTCAGCCTGTATGTATATCTTGCACTTTGAATGTTTCCATTAAATGAATGAGCTGTCCCTTTTGGCACTTTTTTTTCACACTTGGCCTTTACGTATTTCACACTGATACTGTCACACTGCTGACATAATATTGTCAGCAATTACAAGTATTATTTCCACATATTTATAACCGAGATTACTTCTTTTTTTTTTTTTCTCTTTTGGCAAGAAAATATGGCTACTGGAGCTTCAGTGTGACACAAAGACGTTCTGCATGACAGCTGGGGCCTTCAGGCCTGTCAGTCCTGTGTAATGGTTTCAGATGTCATGCTGTAATCATTTAACCCCTCCATTACTTCCAGTTATAGATACATTCCAAGATTTTTGTTTTTTAATTATGTTTATTAAAACTGGAGTTGACAATCTGGAGCAGTTGCCCATAGCAAACAATCGGCTTCCTTTTTCAATTTGTTCAGTTAAGCTTTGAAAATGAAAGACAGAAAGACAGATTGGTTGCTGTGCATAGCTGCTTCACATTTTTTGGGCTGGTACTTTCAATTGTTTACTTAAAGAACTCCAGGAATTTTTCTATATTAACCCTTGCAGTGGGACCACCCCCACACTTAATAGGCTTAGGTGCTTGTTTGTGTCTAGGTAATAATAAAAAAAAAAGCTGGCTTCTTCTTAGACCGGTCCTTCCAATGTCTCTCCCCCTCCGATGCAGCTGTCCAAATCATCAACAAAGAAGATTACAATGCTGCCGCAGAGGAGGAGACAGGCTGGAGGAAGCATAGTGACAACTGGCCTGCTCAGAGCTTGGGGTTAGTATATCTTTATTTTTGTGCCTAGACACAAACGAGCACTTAACCCTTGCAGTGGGGGTAGCCCCACTGCAAGGGTTAATAAAAATTCCTGGAGTTCTTCAAGTCTAGTGATCACAGTGTCAGTGGACAGCTATGGTCTTATAATAATAATGACCAGCAGCATGACTGTAAATTTGCTGGTCTTGGTATCATTGTGGGTTTAGGGTTCCAGCTCCATATGTGCATGTTTTTGTTTTAGTTATGCATATTTTTTTATTGGTTTAACTCAATGGACTTTATTCAGTGATGTGTCTTTTGTCAACCTGATTAAGTAGAGTAAAAAACAAAGGAACATATGAAAGTGTCATATCAAAAGTGCTAGAGTGTAAACTACTAATGATCGTATTGCTTTTCAGTTAAATATTATGTTGGTGCAGTTATTTGTAAAAAGTTTTGCCTAACAAAGTTACGTGTCTTTCTCTTCTATATGTAGGTCTTCGACAAGAGTATGCAGCTTCTGCTTCTCGCCGAAGCTCTGGATCCTCATGCCACTCTATGAGAAGAGGGACATATAGTGACCAGGAACTTGACGCTCAGAGCTTAGAAGATGATGAAGAAGGAAGTTACCATTCAGCTCACTTACCTGTGAGCAGATTCTCACCCTCACCACGTCACTCTCCTCGACCCTCCCCTAGACAATCTCCCAGAAACTCTCCACGCTCCAGGTCTCCAGCACGCAGCTTGGATTACAGAGGTGTATCTCCTCAACCCATGCTTAGCCGCTTACAGCAGCCCCGCCTTTCACTCCAAGGGCACACCCCAGACCTACAGACAAATGTGGTAAAAAATGAAGGTAAATTACTGTTTAAAAAACACAAATGTACTTTGTCTTTGTTTCTATAAAGCTACATTTACACTGGCCGTACACATCCATGCACGCCTGTAAAAGGCCGATCCCAGGAGGGACAGGTGCTGCATGTGATTCCGTGCAGCAGCCGGTTCTTCCCTATGGGAGGACGCGGCTGTACACTGTCCTCCTTTCGGCTGTCGGCACTTGGCCGCAGACAGGATGGGTCCTGCCTGTGTCCAAGTGCAGGCACAAGGTACCCGTAGGAATGTGCAGTTTGGGTGTCCGTATGACACCGTACAGCTGTGTCCTCCCATAGGGAAGAACAGGCTGCTGCGTGCAATCACATGCAGCACCTGTCCCTCCTGGGATCAGCTGGTTTCCGGCATTCATGTCCAGTGTGAATGAGGCCTTAGAAAAGTTATTCTGGGTATGCCTGTGTTATGTAAACCTACTTGAGAGGATTTCTACATTCACAGAGGCAGTAGTAAACCCAATCACTTGTCACCTTCTAATGTTTGGGGATCTCATCACTTGGAAGTCCATGGTGATCAACCTTTTAACAGCTGCATCGATCTTCTCTAAAGCTACCGCTGCTTAGTTTTGCTTAGTACAGCAGTCTTGGGAAATCATTGCTCCGAGGTCATGAAAAAAATTCTAGCAGCAGCTTAACCCCTCCGTGACTGACGACGTACAGTGTACGTCGCCAGCATCGGGGCTGTTTAAACAGACTCCCGGTGACTTTTGCCGCCGGGACTCTGTTTAAACTTGTAGAGCCGACTGTCGGTTCTACTTACTTTTGAAGGGCAAAAGTTATCCAAATCCATTGCACTATATGTTCTGTTACCTTTTGCAATGACAAGCTTGCCGCCAAGCCTTTTTGTGTTTGTTGGTATTTCTAAATATACCTTTTGAGAAAGAAAAATCTCCGTTTTTATGGGGAGAAAAAAAGAAACTAGTAGAGAAAAGTTAGAACTTCTTATGGTAGTTGTCATTGCTACTTCCAGGCCTGGTGATGTCTCTCTCTCTCTCT
>NW_017307068.1:40168-68306 GCF_000935625.1 Nanorana parkeri | reverse complement strand
ATTTCTTGCATAGGCGGCAGAGGAACAGTAAGTAGGGTCACAGAAAGAGGTGAAAACCTGACGGAAAATGAAATTCTTCCTCTATGAATTGAAAATAAAAATATTTGCCTGGGGTTAGGCTTTTAGTGTGATAATCTCCTGCACCAAGCACTTTTGTTCCTACCTTGCTTTCTGTAATGTCTGTGAATATTTTATGACTACACAAGTTAGGCAATAAAACCATGCTGGGATTCCAAGCTGTGAACTGAAGCCGACATTTTCTTCAGCTTTCTCATATCAGGACTTTAGGTGGACTTTTCCCATTATTATTTAGTTTGCTGTTGTGAGACATCATATATAGCACTTCATAAACTGACTGCATACCTAATATGGAACAATGTGATTCCCTCCCTGCCATTTGTAATACTCCTAGAACTGTCGTCTTAGGGAAAAGTGTTCCCCACAACCACCTTTCAGATGGTTCGGTAATTTCCTTACTTAGGCTTTAAAGGATATTTAAACCCTCCAGTTTTTTTTTTTTGCATATATCTACTGCTAGCAAGCGGCAGATATATGCAAAAACATTTTTTTTAAAAGTTAAAAGGCTTAAAATTTACCTGCGTCTCCGCCGCGCACTCCCGTCCGAACATCTGAAGATCCTCGGGCGGCTGCAAAGAATCCTGGGGCAGGCGCATGCGCAGTACAGATCTTCGACGGAGAGACGCAAGGTAAGTGAATGCAGGCAGCATGCATCCGCACAGACTCCGTGGGACATGGAGTGCCAGGAAGACAGGAGTCAGCGCTGGATCGGAGACCGGTACCAGCACTGGAGGAACTCCTGAAAACTACAGGAAAGAAGAAGATTATCAGAGAAGGAGGCATCATTTGAGGTAAGTCCTTACATTAGAATTGAGGGGGTGGAAAAAAAGTTTTGCCTGTAATGTCACTTTAAGGCTGCCGTGACAGATTATCTGCAAAATAGAGAGCTGATTTGATATAAGTTCTCATCAGTATTTCAGGTCATGTCATCAGCCAAGCAAAATATGTAGAAGGCATTTAATATGTGAAAATGGGTAAATATGAGACGGCCGCCTGTCCATGTATCCTGTGTAAGTAAAAATGAGACCATGTCAGTGCAGTGTTCTGTATAGGCAGATATTATATAGACACTTCAGCACTAACTACTGTATTCTGCTTTGCAGTTTTACTTATATGTGTATTTTGTCTACACAGAGAAATTGAGAAGGAGTCTTCCAAATCTCTCCAGGGCGACAGGCGTTCAGACCATGGAGACTGTAAAAAACAGCAGAAGTTGTGAGTCAAATCTGCAGGTGCCAAATGGAGGATCCTCCCGAGCACTGAACACATCCAGTGAGTGAACATGTATCCCTTCACACTGCTTGCTTAGTATTTAATGAGGCATTCTATTAAAACAGCAGCTTGTGAAAATGTTTAATGAGTGCTCAAATGATAAAGGAGATTTGGGGTTAGTACCATTTTGTCCCCACTGACTTCACAATCTAAAATCTCATAAGGCAGAAGTTTAGAACAGCAAACCCAGGACATGTAGATGAACTATGCTAACACCTGTCAACTTCTAATATTGTAGACATCAGGAGAAATGGCAGTAGTGGTGTGTACTTCAAGGAGTAGTCCCTTTAAACAGGAGACCATATAGTGATATGTTTGGCTGTCTTATCGTTTATTAAAATGTTTCAGACGGTGCAAAGTTTTATTACTGCTATAGACAGTTCCTTGCAAAAGCGGAAACAAATTTCACATCTTCTCGGTTATTTGGGGTTTTTTTTTTTTTTTTAAAGCTTTGGTCTTATTTTCAGACTTTGTACCATGAGCAGGACAAAATATTATAACCTGCTGCAAAATGTCAATTCTTACAGGTGTTACATCTCTAAATAAGCCTTGGCAGAGCAAAGGTTTACAAGCGTTGACTCTGATTTTCTATTATTTACAAGTTGGCTGTAGAAGATGGACTCCTTTTATGTTGCTACACAGATGGGTCTTCAGCAGGGGTCACTTTTTATGTAAGCTACAGAGTAGTTGTTGATCTACCTTTATGTACCCCACGGTGAATAAGATCTCGCCATGAATAAAAGTATTATTTATTTTATCTTTGACTCTTCTGAAAGTAATGCGTCTAAGCAGTATTTTTTTTAGCTTTGGATAATGGGAAAGAATTAGAACCTTGGTCAGGTTTTTACATCTATGGGAAAATAGAGGAAAAGCAAAAAAAACACCGGTGCCAGCACCCGCAACTTGTATGCACACAAACTAGTAACACTAGTGATGCAGCTCCCACTGGTCAGGCAACCGACAAACTGAAAAACATAAAGCAAAAAGGAGCGCCTCCATAGTGTAAAACAGTATTTAATAAAAAGAAGGCACACAGCTAGCGCTGTACTTACAAACAAGTGTAGAACACAGGCATGTAACAAGGATGAGTATCGTAGGTTGCCTCTGAAACATGTAAACCCGTGGAATACTTGTAAACCAGACTCTTCTGCCCCCATCAATACTCCAGCTCGTCTTTGTTCGTGATTTAGTTTACTCATCCTTGTTACATGCCTGTGTTCTACAGTTGTTTCTAAGTACAGCCCTAGCTGTGTGCCTTCTTTTTATTAAATACTCTTTTACACTATGGAGGCGCTCCTTTTTGCTTTGTTTTCCAGGTTTTTACATCTGTTTGGTGGCTCCGTTCAAGAGATGTTTCCCTCATTCACTGTCCTAGTGACAACAGTTGTACTAGACTGGAAGGGAGGGAAAATCTTTAACAAGGACACTTTCCCTGCTTTGCTTAAAAAAATGCATCTTTGTGCTCTTTATTTATCTGTGCAGCTATTGCAGATTTTTCCCTACTTTCGATCTGATGAAACTGTTGTCACCAGGAGAGTAAATGAGGGAAAATCTTCATAACAGAGCCCCAGATAACAGTTCAAACCTAATAGCTTTAGTCCTGTTCTATTTTATCTATGAAATTTTGGCCAGACATATTTATATTTAACCCCTTCATGACTGAGCTAGTTTTCAGGTTCTGTTCATAAATGACTGACACATTTTTTACATTTTTGCTGTGTGATTCTTCCACAGCAGTAATATACTTTCTTACTAAATGTACCCACACATATTATATATTGTTTTTTAGAGGACAGATAGGGCTATATAATTATATCACATATGTGTACCTAACCCCTCACTTAGTTTGAATAAAATAAAAAAAATGAGGAAAAAAACTAGAAGAAAACACTTTTTTCACAAGTTTTGATTATTATTATTTTTTTTTAGAATTTTTTTATATTAATTATAGTATAAAAAATATATTTATATATAATTTATATTTTCCTAATTTTGTTTTACACTTTATTTTAATTTTTTTACACTTTGTAAAAAAAATAAATTAAAAAAAACAACTTTTTTTTTTTCCTTGTCAGTTTATATCAACCAATCACTGTGACAGCTTGATAAATTAACTTTTTTATTTTATTTTTGGCTATTAGGCTGATCCAAACTTAGGAACAGCTAATAATAACCTTAGAGACTGATCCTGACTTTAGTCAGATTCAGATCTCACTAAAAGCTCTTTGATCGTGCCTAGACGATCAGAAATGATACATTTCACTCAAAAGATATACATTGTATCCTTTCAGTGAAATGTATCTAAACATCGGGCTCTCGAGCTGTCAAAACAAATAGCAGAGAGGTGAGTCACTGCTACCTCTCTGCTATTTTCAGCTGTCAAATACAGGATCGCAAATTGCGGTCCTGTATTTGCATGTAACGGCTTCATTCTTTCATTACTGAAAGGAAGAAGCTTTTACAAAAAGCTTAATTATTTCATTAATTAATGCCTCAATACTGAGACATTAATGAATGACTGTTAAATGCTGAGAATCAGCAAATACCGGCATTACAAAGCCTGATATAACTCGTCACGTACAGTGTACGTGGCCAGTCATATAGGCACAAAGTGACAAGACGTACACTGTACGTCTCCCGTCACGAAGGGGTTAAACCTGTGGTGAACCTAAGCAATTCAACTTAATCGTATATCCAAGTTTTGAGCTTGGCCCTGAGCCTGTATGAGTATCCATATTGCTCAGGGAGGCCATCCATTGTAGAAAAGAATCAATGCGCAGTCTCGGTAGAGGATGAGACTGAACTAAGAATTCCTGAAGAGTTGCATATAACTTCATGCAGCCATATCACTGGATGCATTGATCAATCTTGCATGCAGTTTTCACTGAAAGTAACCTGGAATTTCCCTTGTGTGTCACAAGTGTACTTGAAATTATTTTGTTGATACACTATTTCTATTGTGATCAGTGTCTTTATTATCCAGATAGAAATAAAAGTTAAATACATTTGTGTAAATACATTTTATGGTATTTCTGAAGTTGAATTTTAATTGTGCATGTGAAGATGCATGGAATGGTAGACTTTGGATTAAGGTGTGTTCTTCTGCGGTGTGCATGTGTCCTTCCAAGCTGCTGTGGTGCATGCGCACAGTTATGTGGTCTGCTTCTCTCTGTACATCTCACTGATATTTGAACTTAGAAGGGCTGCGGTGTAGTTAATCTTGTGCTGCTTATACTTGGTTTGAATTAGTTAGTTGATTTTTAGTTTACCTTTTTAAAGTGGTATTCAGTCCTAATTTTGACAGCTGTATAGTGCCATAAATGGTTTCATAGTGTTTCCTGTCTTGCATTACAATGTATTTGTGTACATCAGAATGAATAGACGCAGTGAATGCCAGAATTTTATATTTAGGCTTGTTAGTACAACCTAACATTAGAAAGTCACTTTTTCTTGAGATGATCTAGGTGAGAGTCATGCAATTGTACAAGATCTAGTCTAGAAGGAGTCTTCCACTGGAAATAAAAATTGTTTACTCTGGTTTGCTTTTCCATTTGTAGTATGACCTGTGCCCTCACTGCCGATCAGTCACCTTTCTCCTGCACACGTGCGGCGTGAGTCCTGGTATTTCAGTTCACACATAAATATGAAATGGCACTCCTATGAGCTCTATGATTTACACTTCCATAGATCTCATTCTTTAAATTAATTAAATACACGTCCATAAATCTGTAGAGCTTCTGGCCTTCATTATTTGCCCACTCAGTGGCTGGAAGGCAGCTTACCCTTATATTCCCCTGGCCAGATCAGGAATATGCAATTGCCCGATGTTGGGATAATCTAAGGCGAGAGCAAAAATCCCAAGTATTGGATACAGGGAAGAACAGGAATCCCCTTTAGAGTTACTTGGCAGGGAAACCTGCAGATTTTAGTTCTCAAGAGGAGGCAGATAAGGCTTAAATCTTGATATGATATTGGTGGTCAGTTAAAAACAAGTGAAAGGCCATGACTTACTTTGGGAGGATGCCAGAAACCACAAGGGATCTGCAACTTGCGATGAAGAGCTGGTGGACAACATATGTCTCTCCACGCAGACCCTTTTGGTTGCGGTTTGTGCGGCCGCTCACTGTCTGGAGGGGGGGAGGCGCGTCACAGGGCCTTTTCACTTATTGGGATTACTACACCTTAAAGGGATCTCTTCTGCTCTCCTTTCTCTCTTTCCTGCTTTTGGAGAAAATGTTAAGGTATTCTCTATTAGCTGATCAGTTTGCCGGTGCCAGATGTGAATATTTATTGACTTGAGTTATTGAAAATTAGAGGCGTTACCTAATACTACTTAATAGTGGCAAACCTTAAGGCCCCGTTCACATTGAGCGATTTATCGCGCGGTAATTCCCGCGATATCGCGCTCCAATGCAATCCAATGGGGCAAAGGGTCCTGCTGTCGCGGGTCGTGTGTCGCTACAGCAGGACCCTTTTTGGAGCGGATTTAGCCGCGATTCAAGCTTGCTCAATGCAAGCTTGAACGCGACATCGCGCGGCAAATCTCGCGATGTCGCGCAAATATGCAAATCGCGCGACAAACGCGCGATTTGCATATCGCGCAGTGGGAACGGGGCCTTCCTTTCTAAACCCACTGTGAATCATAACATTTGTTATGCATTCCCACTTTAATCCCCTAATTAACTCCACGTTCCACAATATCATTGTTTTTAAAAGACATGTAATATTTCCTTGTGTTCCAACAGCATCAAAAGGGCAGATACAAATGCCGCGTACAACCCAGAAAGCAAAACAGGTTGTTGCAGGCCCTAACGGAGGTAATGTTCAGAGAGTTCATTGCTCACAGATATGTTCAGTGTAGTTAAGAGGAAACACTTGGTCTCTGGGTATACCTGGCCGGGCTGTTCGAACTCCTGGAAGGGAAATCTGCTTTAGGACTTTTGTCAAAGGGCTTTTTGGCTTGCGACAGTGGCATCAGTTTGAGATCAATCACATTTGATTGACATGTGCATCTGACTTGTAGTGGACATTCTTGTGACCTGCGTTTAACCTGTTCCAAGCAGGTTTTGCATTCCCTTAGACTTCTATTGGAGTGCACAAACCAAGGCCCATCAATACAGGCCCTTTACCAGTTGTAGAACTTTATTTCTACATCTAACAGTCCAGAACCACTGATGTGTAGTTGCCTAACAAAATCTATCAGATTTCCTATAGTTTAAAATCTTAGTGAGAAGGGTAATACCGATTTGGCCTTCGTTTCTGTGAAAGAGCACATGCAGCCATTTTGTAATCAAATATATTTTTAAAGACCCAGTTTATATGTAGACTTTTTCTTGACCTTATATGTATTCACAGACAGGGCCTCTAGGAAAGAACAGCTTATTTGCAGAGTACACAACAGCCAGTCTCCTGGCTTATTTTTATGATTTACAGCAGCCTGTAGTAACCAATAGCATCTTCTTTTTGTCAGTTAAAACATTAAGCACCCTCAGTTTACTGGTTGGGAGGAAGCCATGTACTCTCACTGTAAAAAAAGTATTTTTCTGGTAAACAACTGTAATAATAGACATCTTGTTGAGCTTGCTCCTAAGCAGCAGATTCAAGTTTTTTAAAATAACTGATGTGTTCTCTTTTTAAAAGTTTTTTTTTTTTTTAATTTTTTTTTTTTTTTTTTTTTTTTTTTTTTGGAATGGCTGCTCCAACAAGTTACCCTCTCCATGTTGTAAATCCATTATTATTATTGGTTCATAGAATGCCAACATGCTCCTGTGTGTTGTAAAGTACAGTCAGATTTAAAAGAAAAACCTTTGGCTGTATTTAGACTTTAATAGACCGTTTGTTAAATTTCTTGTGTACTGAGGTATGTACTATTAGGTTGTTGCAGGCAGAGAAGTTATTAGTTGGTTGCTTATTAACTGAAATGGTGTATCGGCGTTGCTTCATCATATTATTACTATGGGAGTACTTACCAAATTTGCAGAATGGGCATCGGCTTACAGGTCTTTCCTAGTACTGCTTGGTGAGATCTAAGTGTTCTTTATTGCTGGGCTCTGGGTACAATCACATCCTCCAGAAAGATGTGTGTTAAGATATAGACTGAATCCTGTTAGTGCTGATCTATCCTTAGGACATTGCATGCAGTGGCCAAGTTGCATTCACTGCTGAAAGAACTGTCTTGAGTATTAACACTTTGGTCAACCAGAAAGGTTATTTCACTCAATGATGTGACCGCAACCTATGCCAGGGAGTTTTGACATCCTCAGAAGTTTCTAGACTAAAGCTGGGTACACATGGATAGATGTTTGTGATTGACTGTTGTCGAGGAGATACGAAGCTGAATGAAATAATCTGATGGATTTAAATGATCGGCTTTAGGTCGATGGAATTGGAGCTACCCACAAATCGAGTTTCAGACATTTCCTCCTGCATTAGATCCATGTGTACTCCGCTGTGATTTCTGTCCCTTACAGTGCCTTTTTCCTTCATGTTGTTGATTACCAATTTTTTTTTCAGTGCCCTTAACACACTTATGACAACATACACATGATTTGACAACTTACAACATGATTTGGTTTTGGGCATCTGTTATGAAAAATATTTAATTCAATTTACCAGAGCAGAATGTCTAGAGAATATGAATCCACAGAATTCTGCATTCTCCTAGTTTTTGCTGCTTGTTCTTTTCTAAAAGTGTTTTCATTGCTCAGAAAATGGAGCCAATGCTGACAGTCACTGTAAATTGCACTGACCTTTTTTTTTCTTTCTCTCTGGACAGTACCTTCCCCATGCAAGATCCGATCCCCTGCAGCACCCTCTCCGCTAGCGTTACGGCAGCCTATGAAGGCTTTATCTAATCATGGTTCTCAAATTGCACAAGAAACAGCCTCTGTTGCACAGAACATCCCTCCATCAGGACCACCACCTAGCCAGCACTCTGGCTCTTCAAGTCCCGTTGGACGAGGCAGCACGCCAGTGAGGAGTGGACTGCCCAGACCGAGCACACCTTCAGGAGGAAGTATACCAGTGCCTCGCAGCAAACTTGCACAGCCTGTCCGCAGGTAAATATACAAAGTCTTTTTTTCAACATCATAAGGCTGGCTGAGTAAAGCAAAGACCACCTAAAAACACTGCAAACCTTGTAAGCAGTTAGAATGCATTTTTCCCCTGATTTCAGAAAACAGAAATGTAGTTGCTAAAGGTTACTCCCCTTTAACACCTATTGCTCTTTATTTGCTTTATTAAATAAGCATTTTTTCCACAAAATTAACATTCAGATTGTATGTTCTTCACTTTGCTATGAAACAAAATGTTTTTGTGGTCGGAGTCTAAGAAACAACAGTCTAACCCTAATTACCAGCTACTTGTGATGTGCCCTGGTCGCACTGATCTGTATGCCTAAAAGGGGGCAAAAAGACACAAAATAGGGATGAGTGACATAAGAACGTTAATGATGCACTAAAAATACATCAATTGGTCAAACTGGAAAAGGCTTGAGCTATTTTGACATGCGGATCAGGTATGTAGCGGGTAAAACTAGATGAATTCCACCGACCCAAATGCTTGATGATAGGAGCAGGGACACCTTGTTTCTATGCCATTTGATGCCGTGCCACTGCCGCAATGACTTCCTAATAGGGAGAAGTTTGAAATATCCGCTTTACACAACCAGTAACCCTTACCAGCTGGAATGGCTTGGTCCACTGAAGAATATTATGATGAATGGCTTGGTCCACTGAAGAATACTTCAACGAGGGAATCAATGAATTCAAGCTTGGAAAGTGTGACGAATGAGGGGCGGACAAGTCATAAATTGGATGGAAGTCTTTTCCTTGCACCACAGCAATGGGACTAACCCTCTACATATGAAAAGGAGCAGACACAAAAGGCCCAATAAAAAAAACATTTTCTTAATTCCACATCTAACAACTTGTTCAGATTCACTGGCTGACAGCAAATTCTTACACTCAAACGTTACCTGAGGGAGGGTAATCAAACCACTGTGAAAACCTTGCGAGGAGTTCGGCCTCTGGAGCGCAAACCGGTCGGCTCAGTTCGTTGGGGGGCGGAGTGAGTGTTGCATTGAACTCAATTGCACCGCAGCCATGCCCCCCGCCCGCTGTGTGATCGCCGTCACCTGAACGCGTGGTACATTAGTGCCTGCGTTCCGGTCCAGTATGATCTGCAAAAAATGCTGCAAACACTATTTTTTGCAGATCGCAGTGGACCGGAACGCAGGCACTAATGTGCACTGCGGGCGGGTGCTGGCGATTGCACCGCCGGCGGGGAGCATGGCTGCGGTGCCATTGAGTTCAATGCACCGCCACACCACCTCCCGCCCCCAAAAAACTGAGCCGGCCATGTTGCGTTGCAGAGGCCTAACACACTGAAAAGCACTCCTGATGGTGTGACAGGGCCCTTACATGTATGGACCGTAAGTGTGGTGTGTCGGAAGATGTCTTTGTAACTACGTGCATATGCTACAAATACATGTATATCAATGCTAGAGAATAAGGTGTATTGTGCGACAATGAACTGCAGAAACGCACCATATACTGACAAAAACTACCTGCCCATGGACAGCTGCATTTCACAAGTGATATTCTAAAGGTTCGAACATAAAAAGCAAAATATTTGGTGGTGCTATATATTTGTGACCATATTTATTTAGACTTGCTGTTTTATTGTTTTTGTTATGGAAATAAAATGTATTTGTAGCCCAAACTTTTTTGTAGTTTTTGGATGGACTTGTGAATGGTTGGAACCTTTTGTCAGATTTTCTTTTTTTTTGTCCTCGTTGTCCCATTGGGGAGATTTTCCTTCACTTCCAGTGAGGCACAAAGGAAGTGAGCTGGAATCTCTCCAAAGTGAGAGCAATCCCCTTATACAGCAGCCAACTTAATTGGAAAATCTCCCCCTCATCTCCTGTTTTGGTGACATCTTGTAAACTTGATTTCCCATCATGTTGTGCTCTGATAGGTGTGAATCTCCCCAATGGGGACACATCATTACAATCTTAACAGAGGTTCTAACCTGTTTCCCCTCTATTCAAAACTTAAAAAAAAAAAGATTTCTATACAAGCACTTTAAAGGAGAACTATGGGGTTAAGGCTTTTCCCCATAGTTCTCCTTAGGGTAACGGGAGGACACAAACTAGCGTCCTCCCGTCACCCTAGGCTCAGTATACCGCGAGCTACAGGTATACTGAGACGCCGCAGTATACCGCGAGCTGCTGCGGTATGCGCTTCAGCTGAAGCGGATCCCGACAATTGTGCCGGGATCCGCCCAGCTGTGTGACTGACAGCTGGCTCTGCCTATCTAGAGGCAGAGCCAGGTGTACCCGCCCCCTCCCGATCCGACCGGTCAGCGCTGGCGGATCGGAGCGGGGAGGGGGGAATCCAGCCCCTCCCCTGTCACGGCAGAGAGCCGTGACAGGAGCGAGAGGTGAGCGAACGCCGGTATGTGTTCGCTCACCTCCCGATCTACTGAGCCTCGTTGTCACAGGTCGGCTAGAACTATGAGGTGAGTGAAAAGCACTCACCTCATAGTTCTCCTTTTTAAGGGCTGATGGGCACATACACAAACAGTGTCTTTCCATAACCGCCTGATTTTTTGTTTTCTGATCTGAACATGGGTGTATTGTTCTCTATGGACCTTTTGAGCACAACTGCATTAAGATCAGTAAACTTGCATTCAGATCTGTAAAAAAAAAAAAAATGGAAAGATCTGTGTCCTCAGAGATGCTGTTTACAGTGCAGATTGGAGCCACCTGCATCCTTTCTTTGCTAATACTCGCATCTTTTTAACGCCTAGTTTCTTTGTTTCTTGGACGCAGGCAGCTCAAGCTTCCTACATTTTTGGCAACCGGCAGGTCAAATTTGTGCTGAACGCATGCCAGATTGAGCTGCCAAGCTTCCTTCGTTGCTAGGAGGCTCCTCACAGCCTAGTGTCCTATGCAGGTGACTCTAGTGTCCTAGCACTAGTAGAACACATTTGTGCTATAAGCTGTACGCAGGTAAATGTAAGAGCAAACCTTAAATGCATACAGTGTACAGACGACGTTTTAAGTAGGATCATGCTGCTATGTAAAATCATGTTGCTTGTGTCATGATCCCTAAATAGATTTGTTAACTAGGCACCAGAGGGAGCTGTCAGTGGCTCGGTTCAGTTACTTTACCTCTTACTGTTGAAGCCAGATATCTGTCTCACGGGTAGTGCATTGTTTGCAATCAGTTGGCTGACTGTGGACTTCTGGGAAGGAGCATTAAAGCACAACTTTTATTGTTTAGCTCTGCAAAGCTTGGGTATGTAATAGGCAAATATGGCTGCCCCATGTATCTATGTTACAGATGGATAGAAATAACCTTTTTTTAAAAGATAAACACATATTGATAACATTTGAATCAAACTGATCTTTTACATTTTTATTTAACAATCAGAACTGAAAAACTTTACATTCCCTTTAAAACTATAAATAAAAGGTAAGCCCATAATTTGAAAGTAAAAGTAGGTACCATAAGGTGCCAGGCCATACCCTCACTGCACTTTTTAGCACCTTTAAAGTGCATATGCAATTTCTGACTTTTGGAAAGTAAGCGCATGTACATGCCCAATTTCCCATGTGCCAGTGCTTGGTCCTATCTATAGGTGGCTCAGACAACAGACAGTGCACTGTTAGATGTGAGCACATATGGTCTATTACGCTGTTGCCTTCACTTTGCTGTCCTCACCTCCATTGTTTTTTTTGTAGATCATTGCCAGCCCCCAAGACTTATGGCACCATGAAAGATGACAGCTGGAAGGAAGGCTGCTACTGACCCCCAACATTTTAAAGCTTGACTGCTCAATGGAATCCACGTCCTCTGCACTGTGACCACAGAGCAGCCCATCCTGATGGGACAATTTGGGATTTTGCTGTTTTATCCTCTGTCCGTATCTAGCACAAACGGGAGAGATTACAAAAAGGAGCACTTTATTGACACTGACCATCGCAGGTTTTAGTCATCTATCACCCCTTCATGGTGTTACTCATAATTTATTTTTGCCGCCTGTAATCTTAACCCTTTATAATCCAAAAACACTGCATTATCACCTGGCTTCTTGGTAAACAACCAACTGCAAATTAAATAACTTTTGGTAGCAAGCAACTTTACTTTCTGCAGAATATCCGGTTAATGCCAAAGAACAACTCCTCCAACCTTTTTTTTAATACCTATATCTAAAATATATATAATATCTGAAAACATTATAATTCATATAAGCACTAATACTGCAAAGGTTTACAAGAGTATATCATTTGGTAGCCTGTGTTTTCTGAAGACTGCTTTTTCCAGTTTTTTACACTGAAATTTTGTTGCCTTTTATTCTATGTAAAAGCTGTTGAGCCTTTCCCGGCTGTCAGCTTCTCCCTGAACTTCTGGCAGTGAACGGCCGTCACATGTTCTGCACAGAAACACGGCTCATGCTTCAAACTTAATGAATAGCACAATTCATGGTAACAAACATTTAACTCTTAAGTTTCCATTCTTCCAAAAAAACAAAACCAAGGGGCTTAGTTATGCAGTCGTTTGTCCTGCAATTGAATCATTTGCATAACAATGTGGAAAAAATACATTGTGGTACAGCAGTACTTGCCAATAGCAAAAACAATTGTAAGCAGAACTCTAATCAAGCCTTTAAATCTAAGCTTGAAATATATATTATAATTGATGCATTTTACCCTTCAAAGGGTTTGCAATTCTTTTTAGCCAGTCTTGTGAGTTACACATCCCTGCCACGATGCTCTCTCCTCTGTTTCTTGGTTTAGTTTTACAGCTTACTGCATTATCTGTTAACTGACTGGACACTGAATCTGTATATTTCCAATGAGTGGACTGCAGGTAGGAAGGTGACATGAAATGGATCACAAAACTGGCTGGTAAGAATTATGAATACTTTGGCAAGTAAAACCATCCGTACATTGTTTAGCTGTTTTGGAGTATTTCTTCAAAGGTTGCTAGTATCGGTGCTGATACAGAGTATTTGGTCTCGTACTCGATACTTACCTCCGATACCGGAACCTCCGGTCAGAGGGAGGTCTCCCTCTGACGGGCAGTATCGAGGGAGCATGGAGCCAGCTTCCTTTCCAATCGGGAAGCCAGGCAGTAGGTCATGACCCGCCTCCCGGCTTCCTGATTGGCTAGGAAGCAGGCTTCACTTGTTGCTAGGCAGCCTGGCTTTCTAACCAAGAAGCTGGGTGGCACATAATGACCCGTCTTCTGGCTGCCTAGGAACAAGTGAAGCCGGCTTCCCAGCCAATCGGGAAGCCAGGAGACGGGTCATGATGTGCCGCCCAGCTTCCTGATTGGCTAGGAAGCAGACTTCCCTTGTTGCTAGGCAGCCTGGCTTCCTGACCAAATGGGAAGCCGGACGGCACCTCATGACCCGCCGCCTGGCTTCCTGATTAGTCAGGCAGCCTTGGCAAGTGATGCCAGTGTTCTTTCGATAGGCATTCAGGAAGCCTGGTGATGGGTCATGATCTGCCTCCCAACTTCCTGATAATCAGGGCACATGGCTCTGGGACCGGCACTCGGTATTGGCGTGTATCGGAAAAAAATACCGGTACTCATAATCGATACTGAAAAAACGGTATCGGTGCATCCCTAGTTGCTTCATACTTTTACAAGTTGGAAGTTAGTGTAAATTTAGCAAGATACCATTTTGTGTTTCAACTTGAGACACTTAATTGAACCTCCGTGACATGCCATTTTTTATCCAATGACGTAGAACCAGTTAATGGACATTCATGGTCTTAATGTACAAAAAAAATGTGCTTTCAGACCTGGGAATGCTGCTGGGCTGTGTCAGGGGCAGTGACTGGCTCTACTGTTTTACATACATTGTCGTTGCCCATAGTTCTCTTCAGTGTCATGAGAGGACATATACTGTGTTCTCCGGTGTCCCAAAACTCAGTATATAGTGGCTACTGCCCGCTATGCTCAGAGAGCAGAGCCAGGATGGATCCCAACAATACTGTCCAGATCCACCCTGCTGGCTGATTGACAGCTGGCTCTGCCCGCCTCTTCTCCCGTCCATTCCTCCTGTCAGCACTGGAGAAATTAAGAGGAGAGGGGGGGGGATCCCAGTGGGGAGTGGTGACTGACTTTCTGAACAAACTGACAGTCACGGCTCTCTTCAGGAAGTGCATCGGGAAGTCAGCGATCGGTGGTGTGTGTTCGCTGACTTCCCGATCGATAGAGCCGACCTGTGACGGCTTCTTTGTCACAGGGCGACTTGAATTATGAGGATGAGTGTTTTTCATTTACCCCATCATTCTCCTTTTTTTTTAGCCCTCGTTCACACCTGACCGTTTTGTAGCGCGTTCTATGCTCGACGAACGCTCTACAAAACGGGTCAAAAATATAAATTGCATTGTAGTCAATGGTTCCCACCTTGCCGTATTTCCGCAAGTCCCTAACGCCCTACAAAACGGCCCACGCCTGAAAAGGTCCAGGTACTACTTTGGGCCGTTTTGTAGGGCGTTTTCCATTGGGATACAGCCAAGTAGCCTTCGGAATCGCGCAACTTTTTTACCGCGAATCTCGATAAAAAAAAAACGCGCGACAGACGCGCATATGCAATACGCCTAGGTGTGAACGAGGGCTTAAAGAGCCACCAAAAGGGAAGCCAGGCCTAGAGCTAGCAGCAAAGAGGTTTTACACTATGATCATGAAATGGTGAGAGACTAGTCTGAGAACTATGCACTTGGTTCACACTTATTGTACTGGGAATACAATTTACAGATCAATATGTGAAAGGTTTAAAGATGTTTTAATCTATATTATACACAGAATTATGCAGGTTTCCCACTAATAGATATTGTGGACATACATATATTATTGTCAACCCATCAGGCTTTGCACGCATGGGCTTCAGCTTCTATAAGAGCTGTGTGTACAGAGAACTTTTGCAAAGATTTTGACAAGCTTTGAGCGGCTTTGTTGAAACCCTTAGGGCCTGTTCACACGATGTCCGTTTTCTGTGCTGACCTGATCCGTACGCTCCTGCACTAAAAATGCATCCCAATGTATCCTTATGTGTTTTATGGGCTACAGTTCTCACGTGCGCAGTCCGTTCAGCTTACGACAGAAAAATACTGCATGTCACATTTTGTGAACAGGCCCTTTAAAGAGCTCCTTAGTTTGGGAATGTTCCTAGATCTTAATCGGAATGCTGACTTTCACTTTAAACAAGTTGCTAGCAACTTTTAACAATGTTCACACAGTGTTAAAGATTACTTAAGTCTGCTAGCAGTTTTTAACCCCTTCCCTCTAGCTGTATGCATATATATGCAGCAGCACAGTGGTGGGCTTTAACGCCGTGTTGCCACGTAAATGCATACAGCCGACATCCCTGCTCTGTGCTGGGAGCAATCCCATGCCCCCAGTCACTGTTTACAATCGGGGAACCGTCCTACCGGCCTACAGCTGATTAGTGATCACATTATCGGGAAGCCTAAGTGTTAATATAATACAAAACGCAGAAGTTTCCCAGCACACTTACCGGCTAGCCTGCCCCATCTAAGAAAGCGCATTAAAAAACAGTGGTTTTAATTACGCAACTTTTGCAAAATATGTGGAAGCCGCACTGCCTTGCCCAGTCTCCTCTGTGTGGTCCTAACTCTAATTTTTCTGAGTCTCCATATTGGAGCATATTTAAGCAGTATATAAATCGATTGCAGGTTTGCCTGGAGGCAGCCTATGCCTCCCTAAAGGCACAGGGACGCACTGGAGGCCCAGCAAGTGCTAATATACCCTTAAAAGGCTTTAACAAAGCTTGCCAAAAGTTCTTCAAATGCTTTGCTAATGCTTGCTCTACAAACTGCTCTTGTACAAGCTGAAGTATGTGTGAACAAGGCCCTAGACCTTTCACTGTCAGACACCATGTGGAGTGAATCCTTCTGTGCCAAGTAGCCCGACAGCTTTTTGTAATATTACGATCTATGCCTGTGCTGGTTAAAAATATTGATAAGCTCCTGTGTGTTCATTGTAAACCATTATCTTATTTTTATTTTAGTTTTACAGTACATGTGTATTTAAGATGTAAATAGCATTTTTCCTCTTGGGCGCCTTTCAGTATTGCAGTTTTGTACCTTGCCTTACATATCCTGTATTTAACATGATATATGCCAGCATTTGTCATTACTGACCTGTTTACAGACTATTATGGAAAGTTACCACAACCCATACAATCATTCTTTTGTGCCCTATTATATGCATCTCTGCGCACTTTGCTGGGATTGGATCTGTCACCATATACTTTTTTCACATAAGGCCAATTTAAGTAACATTTTTACATGATGACATATCTTAAATTCCTGCTAAACAGTTTTCCGATTTTTGATTTGCATTTGATTGCAACATACATTGTCCACCTTTTTAAAGAAGACTTCTGGTAAAAGCCATAATGTCATTTTAGTTGGAAGGTAATGTTGCAGGCCGTGTGTGGCAGTTTTCTTACTTTTTTATAATTCTCATTTGAGTGATGTAGGGATGACTTGTGAAGATTTTATAGATGACCTCACAGCAATGGATCTCCTGACTAAGAATGTGTGACCTTCGGCTATAAAGGTGCCAGTCACCTGATCATGAGTTGACAATACTTCAGGCCCAGTCTAATACCTGAACATAGATCATGTTACTTGATATTACATGTGGATATCCCTCTGTACAACACTTCTGCTGCAGCTGGAGAATTGAAGCTGAGCATATGATGAGAAAAATTATAAGCAGAGAATCTTCAGTAAAAATCAGCATATCACTATGTTCAAACATTATAAGCAGATTAAGTTATTTGAAAATGTTTCTTTAAGAGTTTTTATATGGCACCACCTCCTTCTTGATCATTGAAGTCACTGATCACATTAATGGACTGTTAGGGAACATGGGACGGGCTAGTGCCTTGTCACGAGAGGGAACATGTACTAATGCATTTTTTTTTTCTTTTCATATGCTCAATCTCCATTGCCTAAGTTTGTGATCACTTTTATTCTACAGTGCTGTGGACAGTCTAACAAGCTGTACACTCCTGACAAACTTCAGGGGGATTTCTGTGACTTGTCTTGTTTTCTACTGGAAAGTGGGGATGCACAGATACCAGTGCCAATACTTGGCACAGCATTTTCAAGAACTACTGGGGTTGCAGCTGCGACTGGGCCCTGGCTCTCCACCACTGTCCTGAAATCATTAGTCTGTATTGTTTTAGAAAAACTGCCACATGACACTAAACAAAAAAGTATCCGTAGTTGGTATCTGTGAGTACTTGGTGCATAGACAAGTACTTGGTCTGCAAACAAATGTTAGTTTTTGTTTAATCTAGTCTTGGAGCTGGAAAAGTATCGGTTCTTGTACCAAGTACAGTTCTTGGGATCTGTGCATCCCTACCAGAAAGCTAGAAAATTTTATGTCTACATGAGTATACATGTGCCCTTAGGTCTTCCACAAGTCTACCTTCTGCACCCTCCAACCAATTTGGTTATAGCTTTGGTCAGACGTATTTGGATGAGATCTGTTAGTCATTGGACTTTAGTTTTTTTATTTAAAGATAGTACTCCTACTGCAAGATTTATATTCTTGTGATTATCGGCTATTGTCTGCTTTCAATATATGCAGTTAACAGAACACATTTAAGTGGCTTTTTCAGTGGCTTCCTTACTTCAGCCTAAAGGCCGACATATTCTCCAGCCCTTTATCCTATCCCATAGATAGTGTCTCTCTAGTTCACAGTGAGGGGATATCTTGGGTTTTAGTTAAATTTCAAAATCACTGGATCCAGTGGCTCGTTCTATTTTTATCATTGATATGTCATGTGTTAATCCTATGGCATATTCATCCATGCACAATCCTTTGGCTAACTCGAATAATGGCAATCCAAGAAGCCAGTGAGGGGCTTGCAAGTGAGTGTCTCTTGGCTTTGAAATGACTTGCAGTACATACTGCTAAATTTTGAGATCTTACTATTTGGGTTGGTATTTGATATGAGAGCCTGCACTAGCTTCTTAAAATGAGCCTGTTTCCAAAATATGGCCATTAAAGTACCTATTCTGAACAGTAAAAGCACTGTAAAACAAGCACGCCATAACCCTTTTTATTTTTAGGCATTATGGAGAAATACATTTTCAATGTTTGGGACACAGGCACTGAGATCTCCTTTATTTTTCCCCCTATGAGAGCAGATCTTGGCAACCTGCCAGGCCTCTGATGTAAACAACCAGCAGGTGTTTCTAAAGCTGGCCATACACTTTACAACCATCGCACGACTTTCGTCTTACAATGGTTGTAAGGTTATTAAAAGATTGTGCGATCTGCCCATCTTGGACAGGCAGATCGTACTTGCTGTCAACGCAAGCCCTCCCCGCTCAGGGGGAGAGCTTCCAATGCTGAGATGGGCAGTGTGCGCTTGCGGCATTTGTCTTACGAGCACGCCACAAACCCGCCGAAAATCGTACGATTTTCGGCTGGTTTTCCAACGTGCTCGTAAGACAAAAGATGTGCGACCGTACAGTAGAAACGGTCGCATGCCTTCCATACACCTGTCGATTATCATACGATCGCTGGATTTCCCGAGATTATCGTACGATAATCGGCAGGTGTATGTCCACCTTTTAGTTCAGAGTCGAACCTGACTCTGGAGTCTTTGTGGCAATCTTTGAGAATGAATTCCTTCATATTGCACCTTGGTAGATGAGTGAGGGCTTGTTTTTAAAGCTTTTTTGCATCTTAAGAATATGTAAATAGTTTAATGTCCATAGTCTGGGCACAGGCACACTTTAAATCTCTCAGGTTTTATTTACAGTATGCAGATAGAGAATTGGGGCTCCTGGCTGTCACCAGAGCAGTGGAATTCCTTGACTGGGTGTGTGGCAGGTGCTCTACTCCAGTAATCTTGTTGATTGAGCACTTAAAGTGAATATGTCCTGAAAGAAATTGAGGTTTCAGAAAGCTTAGCAACTTCTGAAATGCTGGTTGCCTGGCTGTTGATGGTTTCTGTACTTTCTAAAACATTGAACTGAGACAACTACGTAGATTAGAAAGCCAGAGTGACAACTGAGATTGTAATCAGCATATGTGTTCCAGGTTATTGCCTTTTGAAAGTATTGAAGCCATTGGTTCAGTATGCCAGCCAGGAAGCTAGTATTTGTAGCAGTGGCAGCCTCTGTACTTGGAGAGGTGAGAAGTCATGGGGTAGCTAAGGTCAGTATCCACCCATAATTACTATATCGGATTTGGTTTGATGTAAGTAATAATACAGAATTGGAGTTATTGTTAAAACGTGTTTTTAAAATATTAAGTGTCTCAAGTAGAATGCAATGCATGTTATGCCAAGGAGACTGTTCTGTTCTCAATAATACAGAAGATGGCTTAACAAATTTACAAGACAATCCCATCTTTAGCCATAACTAGCACATACTGGACTCTGAGTGCATTTCTCAATCAGGTTACATGGGCAATCCAATCACATCAAGCCTAAAACCAATGACCATGTCCATTGTGGCTGAGAGCAGGTTTTTACATATCAATTTGTATCACTTTTGGTTTTTAGAATGTTTTTAATTATTGAGGAAAAGTTTAACTAAATCAGGACTAGCAATCTTTTAACCTTCTGGCTTGTGAACTGCTATGGGTTGCTGCTTCCCCTGCATAACAGGAGATGTTTAGAAAGGACTTTAGAACCAAAACATGACTCTGTTAGCTGAAGGCAAAATAGTTCCATACATTGTAAAATTTCTATTTCAGTATATGTTGGTGTTACAAATAGCTTGGAATCTTCATTCATGTGACTGAGAGACTTACTGTGTCAGCCAGAGAGCAACCTCTTTATAACACACAAGAGCATTTGTATGTAGGTGATACCATTTGATAAACAATTCTGTCTCGGCACGCAAACTGTATGATTGTACCCATCCTTTACATCTGTAATTGTTGCTGGAAGAATTGGGCAGTGTTTTAAGAGAAACATGGAGGCTGCCATTGCTACTGTTCATTTTGATAATGGTTGTCATGCCAACTCTGTCCTTTGAGTCAATAATCCTGAGTAAGTGTGGAGATAAGGGCTTCTTACTTTATGATCTGCATACTTCCAGGTCTGTGACTCTGTGTAATAGGCTTAATGTTAACATATTTAGGAGGAGGCCAGCAAAGACAGTACCTGTGTTTCTCTCAGTAAAGGTTTACTAAAAGCCCATTTACATTAATGCAATGCTATGCCATTTTGTTAAGCTGCGCTGCATTGGGACAGCCCTTTAATTTTGAATAGGCCTTATTGCACTCGATGATGCTATAATAAACTAAATGAAGTTCAAATCTGATTGTGCGACTGTAAACTAATTGAAGTTCAAATGTTGTTCTTGCCTTCCTTTTGCCACTTGTGTGCTACATCTGTGTGTTGTTCAACACTAAGTGTGAGCGGCTTTGCCATCCAAGAAATCTTGTGATGAGCCTTGGTTTTACTATGGCTTTAGTTTAATAATGGTCTGAGCAGGAACATGCAGAAATCAATGCAGCCAATCAGATTTGAACTTCATTTAGTTTATTGTAGTCAGACTAGATCTGACTAGTTGGTAATTTTTGCTTGGCAGCCTTTCTTTTTGCGCCAATTGTAGGGCTCTGTAAGAAGGCCAAAAGGAAGTGACGCATGCGGATAAATCTATTCTTTGTTCTATGCAAGGCGGTCAATGAAGACCAAGCACAATTACAGAAGAAGAATTTATAAACTGGTTTATAAAAAGTAATCCATAATAAGAAAAAGACAGAGGTAACAAATACCTGTCACTCAAGGATGGCGGAGCCACCAATGTTGTGTGGTATTGACATATTCAATACAACACATCAGCTCATTAGAAATCTGCAATATCATAGCAGCATTAATGTCATATGTTTTACTTTTAGTGAATTCATAGCCTACATGCTCTGGTATATTGGCCAGCCTACAAAATGGCGTCTCCACTTTGTATGGGAACCAAGCAAAAGGTGAAGCCTTTGACCTCTGATTCAGGGGCCCTGGCTGCCAAGTTATTAACCCCTACAACACCCCAAGATCTATCCTTTTCTTACCTTCATCTGTAATTCAGGAAACATGTTAAACCTCAAGTGTTGCTTGGATTTCTTATAAAGGGTAGAGAAAGAATCATGTAGCTGAGGGAGGTATGCAATATGTAGGGTAAGGGCTTAGTCATCAGTGGTGAATGACATAACCAAGTTAGTTCATTTCAGGTTTAGTCATACCTGCAACCCATTCCTACACCACAGACAGCATGTCCCCTTAGGTTTTGCTGTCCCTTCATTTAAAGTAATTTTTCTCCCCTGTGTGCAGATGTGCATTACTTTCACATACTTCAATTTGGTACCTTTTTTATTCATGAACTTTTGAAGGAAGACCTACCTGTTCTATTTTGCTGTTTCAAGAACTGGGTTAACCTTCTATACTTCAAGATGTTGTTGACAGGTGTGGATATGATAAATAGTGCCTATGATTTATTTATGTTTTTGTGTATTAAAAAAGATCTTTTGAATGTGGAATATTTTTGTGCCAATGCATCTTAATTGTCATTTGTATGTAAGCAAGCAGATTGTGTAATTTTACTGCTTCCAAAGGTATTTAAAATTTTTGTATGTGATATTAAAATGTACAAATTGTAAAAATACAGATTTATTCTTAACAAGAGCTGCATCCTGTTTTATTTCACTTCAATGATGTGAGTGATAATTTTATATTAAATTGTGTGACAACAGGAAACTGATTAAAAAAAGGTAGAGAATGCCATCCAGAAGAAACAAATGGCAATAAAGTTAATCAGCTATGACAAGTTAATCCAACGTTTTAAGCTCGTTTTCAATTTTTTTAAATCTGCAGCTCTTATTAAAACAATGCATGGTGATCCTGTCATGAAGGCCTTTGCTCGGGCACTTCCTGTTATAGGGTGAAAAGTTTGGTCCCCCTGTCGTGCTCCCATGAGCTTTTAATGGTAATAAGTGGGTGGTCCAGCACATATGCAAGCATGGTCCACATGCATTGACTGCAAAGAGTCCACAGGAGTGTAGCAATAATGGAAAATTGTATACTTGCCTTCCGTAATTTCTTTCCTGGTGCATCGAAGGCAGCACATCATGGGTTAAGATCCGCCCCTCTTAACCCACAGGACATGTGATAAATTCAGGCTCCTCCAAGCCACACACATTCTAGTAAAGAGTCCGAGCCATGGCAGGGAGGGCAAAATTGGTGTGCTGCCTTCGATGCACCAGGAAAGGAAAATTACGGAAGGTAAGTATACAGTTTTCCTGGAGCATCTCTGCAGCACACCATGGGATTTAGTGATCACACAGGGGGGGTAATGCCAAAATAATTTATTAAAGGTTAAAGCAACCAGAAGCAAGTATGCTCCTTCCAAAGTTAACGGTGGTGAGCAGTGCCGGGTCATCCCGGTAGTGACACATAAAGGTATTCCGCGACGACCAGGAAGCGGCCCTGCAGATCGTTTCGGTTGAGATGTGAGCGAATGCCGCCCAGGAGGCTGCCATACCTCTCGTGGAATGAGCCCTGATCTCAGGAGGTTGAAGTCCTTTTATGGAGTACGCCCTACGGATGGTAGGAAGCGATGGTACGCACAGAGCCTGCGTTACCTTTCTTGGATCCCCAGGGAAGAACGAGGAGGTTATCCATAAGACAAAGGTTGCGTCGAACTCAAGTATGCTTGCAGCGTGCTGGCTACGTCGAGCGCATGAGGTTCCCCGTCTGCATCCATAAGTGCCGGTAGGACGATCTCTTGATTAAGATGGAACGAGGAGGTAACCTTCGGGAGGAACGAAGGATGCGTCCTCAGCACGACTGTCTGGAAAAAATTTGCAGAATGGCACCGAGGCAGCCAATGCATGCAACTCAGAGACCCGTTTAGCAGATGTAATTGCCAGGAGAAAGGTGGTCTACAAGGTGAGGTCCCACAGAGAAGCTGTAGAATGCGGATGGAATGGAGAATGTTGGAGCACGTCAAGCACCAGAGACAGATCCCATTGCGGGAATAACGACCTCACAGGAGGATGGATCTTCAGAAAGCGCACAACCAAGGGATCCAAGGCCCATCTGACGTCTGACAGCGCTGAAATGGCCGAAACCTGAACGCAAAGAGAATTCCAGCTGAGTCCCTTGTCTAGACCAGACTGCAAAAAATCAAGGACATGATTCACCGTAGGGGTACGGACATCAAACCCTCCGGCTGTCGCCGCTTCAGCTTATCCCACACTCTTCGGTAAGTAGCGTTGGTTGAGTGTTTTCTTGACTTCAGCAATGTGGAAATCACCGCATGGGACCATCCCAAGTCGGAGAACCGGTCCCGCTCAATCTCCAAGCCATCAGATGTAGTGCCTCGGGTGCAGGAGTAGATTGTGGTGACTGGGGAGCGGAGGTTCCAAGCTCAATTCCAGCAGTGGAGGGAACCACGGCCTCCTGGGCCAATATGGTAAGATTGCCAGGATCACCCCTGGAAATGCCGCTATCCACTGGAGCAACCTCGGTATCAGAGGATAGGGCAGAAAGGCATAGCCTAGAGTGAAGGACCACGGGCAGGTCAGAGCATCAGTTGCCACGGCCTGGAAATCTTGTCGCGAATAGAGAGATCTTGCTGTTGTGGGGAGTTGCGAACAGGTCGATTTGAGGCAAACCCCAATGCTCCGTCACCATCTTGAAGATTTCGGGATTCAACTCCCATTCGTGCAGATCCAGCGTTGAACGGCTCAGAAGGTCGGCAAGGCCGTTCTGATTGCCGGGAAGGTAGATCGCTGAGAGATGCCACAGGAGCACCCTGTGACGAATAATGAGAATCTTGTCATCTGGAAGAGAGATGGAGTTCCGGTGGGTGTCAAGAAGGGCTCCCAGGAACACCAGTTGTTGAGATGGTTGCAACTGGGACTTCTCGTAGTTGATCAACCAACCCACCTGCTGCAGTAGAGTGAGCGCCAGTTGTTGATGGAGCACAAGAGTTGAGGATGATTGGGACAGAAGAAGGATGTCGTCCAAATAATGGAACACGTATGCCCTGCAGCCGGATGTGAGCAATGAGCCGAAGCAGAAGTTTCGTGAAGGTGCGGGGTGCCGTAGAAATGCTGAAGGGAAGGCATACAAACTGGAAGTGTGAACCTCTGACAGCAAAGCGCAGATACCTCTGGAACTTCACATGGATGGGCATGTAGAAATAAGCATCTGAAAGGTCGATCAAAGTAATTCAATCCCCTAAGCAAACAGCTGGGAGGCTCGACTGCAGTGATTCCATACGGAAGGAGGGCACACGTATCCGCCTGTTGAGATCCTTTAAATCGAGGACAGGCCTTAGGACGCCCGATTTTTTTTCTTTTTCATGCGAAACATGGGAGAGTAGAAGCCTGAGTAACATTCCTGCAGAGGAACCTCTGCGATTGTGCCTTTTCTGATTAAAGTGAGGATGTACTCCGTGAATACGCATGTCTTGTGCCTGGAGGATGGAAGATAAGTAGGAACGAATCTGCTGCCCAGAGGACCCGACTTGAATGTAAATTTGTGCCCCCGAGACACTATAGACAGCACCCAGGGATCTTGAACAACCTCGTGCCAAGCTTGGACAAAAGACTGCAGACGTGCTCCCACCGAACCCGAATGGGACTGTTGACCATCAAAAAGACTTCTTGGGCGGCTGAGATGCCGACGCTGCATTTGCCTTTGGAAACTTGAGAAGAGAAGCTTGAGTGAGTATTCCTCCAACCTCTCCTAAATTCTCTACCCGGACGGTAGGCTCTAGCATCACGCAAGGGTTCCGTAAAGGGCCTTCTATTAGGGTTGAATCTTGGGCGCCGCTTACTCCGATCTTGAGGGAGCAGGCCTGATTTCCAGCCGGTGACCTTTTGATATTGCGGCATCGAGTTACGGTCCCAACAGATTCGATCCGTCAAACTGAATACGACACCAGCTGGTTTTGGATGCCGAATCCGCAACCCATAGGCGCAGCCAGAGAGCTCTTCTAGAAGTAATGTTGGCAATCATCGATCTAGCCGTACACCGTATGATGTTGATGGCTGCTTCGCCGAAAAAGTCCCCCGCTAACTTTGCAAGAGCTGAAGCGACAACTATGTTCTCATGGCAGACCTCCGAATTGAGATCCTGTTCGATATTACCGGTCCAAGTGGAAATAGCGCCAGGTAAGCCCTCTTCATGTCCAGGTCTGCCTTCCGATCCAGGGGTTCCTTAAAGGAGACGGCATCCTCCATGGGCAGGGTAATATGCCTCGCAAAGCGCATAACTGCCGCGTCCACTACAGGAGGAGAATTGAGGTTAGGCAAGTCATCCGCTTTAAACGGGTATAGCTTTGAAATGCGATTGTTCACATTCGGTGCTTTCTCCGCCCGCTTCCATTCCTCCAAAATGAGTTCCTTTTATTTCATCCATGTAAGGAAAGGTGGATGTGGACTTCTTCAAATGTGGGAAGTACCGCCTCAACTTGGCGGGCTCCACAATAGGATCCTCCCAGTCGATTACTTCCTTAACAGCCTTAATGAAGGGTTCCACAAGATTGAAGTCAAAGCCAGAGGGGCACGTAGGTTCGCCCATATCGGAGGTGTCCGACTGCGAGCCGTCAGTGGTAGGCTCAGTAAGGTGAAAGTCACTTGCCGAGTGGGCGAGAGGCGACAGTGCGTTCGTGGGTAAAGCAGGTGCACTGGTAGTCTCAGTGAGGCAAGGCTGACAGATCAGTTTGCCACACATCCAACAAGCTTTAACTTCCTGGTGATGATGGTGGCGTGTGCGGTGAGAGGCGGTCTCCCTGCTGCTGCGCCGTGAAGTACTCCTGCCTCTGGACCTGTTGCGTCCAGGTGAGGATAATCTTGAGGAAGGCCGTCTGTGTTCTTCGTGAGGAGGGCTGAAATTGCAACAGTTGTTATGAAAAACACACACCTCACCGTCTCTTTAAGGGCCATTGCACCATACCCTTACCTCAGTGGAGAGGAAGCATCCGGTCCGGCAGCTCGCTCAGCCATTCCTAGGAAGAGTGAGGGATAGTATAGTGGCAGCATGACACAGATAATGCATGGAGAAAAGAATGTGACTAATAATTAATGAGAATTTGCACTTACTGGGGCTAGTCAGGCAACTGAAGGGTCCACAGAGCGACTGCAATCTCTCGTCCCCCCCGGCCGCTGGAAGCAGGAGCTCTCCATGAGCAAGTCCAGATCCAGAACAATTTAAAAGGAAGTCCCATAGCCACTGCGCAAGTGCAAATGTTGCGGCCGCGCCTGCGCAGACAAAAATACTCACCCGGCCTGAGTCGAACCAGCTGTCCCACGAAAATTCGCCCGGGAAGCAAGCGGGCGCCATATTGGAATCCCAGAGCCACTGCGCAAGTGCAAATGTTGAGGCCGCGCCTGCGCAGACAAAAGTACTCACCAAGCCTGAGTCGAACCAGCAGTCCCGCGAAAAATTCGAGTGGGCGGAGCCCTTCAGTGCCGACCTGCTCCAACCAGCAAGCAAGGAGATAAAGCAGAGAGAAGCACGGCCGCTCGGACCTAAGGGAAGGAATGGCTGAACGCTGGCAGGATTAACATTTGCAGCCGACGGTCTGACACCCTGGGTTTTGGAGTGTTTAACCTCATGAAGCAGGGGCTACAGCACAGGGGAGACTGACCCTGGCTGGTGGGCCGCAGACGGCAGGTAAGGGTCCTAAAAGGGAGAAAACACAATAAAAAAATGTAAAAGCTTAAAACAATCACGGTCCTATGTCGAGGACAGAAAAAAGAATGTCTGTGGCTTGGAGGAGCCTGAATTTATCACGTGTCCTGTAGATTAAGAGAGGTGGATCTTAACCCATGATGTGCTGCCGAGATGCTCCAGGAAATTGAGATGTAGCATTGTGTGTGTGTGTACAGTTGTGTGAAAAAGTGTTAGCCCCCTTCCTGATTTTTCATTGTTTTGTTGCCAGGCCGCGGCTCCCGATGTCGGAAAAAAAAAAAACATCGCAGGGAAAGGTTTAATCTGCTAGATTGAGCAGATTAAACCTTTCCGGTAAAAAGTGTTTCTCTACTGGCCAGGATGTGTACTCACCGGCCCAAGCAGCTCCATCGGGTAATGAAGGGAAGGGGGAGGAGTCCAGTGATGTCACGGACATCTACGTCACCGGACTCCTCCCCCTTCCCTTCATTAGCTGACAGCCACTGGGGGAAGGGGGGAGGAGTCCGGTGACGTCGATGTCCGTGACGTCACCGGATCTCCGACGGAAGACCCGGAAGCCGGCGGAGAGGTGAGTATCAAAATAATTTTATCGATCAAAAAAATTAACGATTAATCGTTAATTTCCGCAGCCCTAATTTATATTTTATATATATTGAATTGTGGCGGGAAACCATGCAATCTGCCCGGCGCAACTGGGGTGCCATTAGAAAATAAGGGCACTACCAGTGCGATCAGCGGTGGTGGGCAATTCATTGACTGCATGGCCATCCATGTGGTTTCGTGCACGATTGGCGCACGGTTACGGATCACCATAGTGTGAACCTAGCCTAAACGTCTTTAGAGGTACATCTATGTTTAGGTTGTTACATAGTACAGGTTCAAGATGACTCCTCCACAACAGTCTCTAGAGATGCAAGATGCCATGATTCAGGCTGTTCAGAAGTTTCGTGCAGGGAGTCATCCAGAAAGTTTCACTATCAGATTGGGGAAACTGATATTATTCAACCATGTTTCTAATAAATAAGCTAAATGGAACATTCATATTGATCCTCGGGATCTAGGAAGGATCCAA